>NC_069132.1:10333370-10483370 GCF_026914265.1 Mya arenaria
TCACGAATACTTGAAAAGGTTTTTATAATAGTGTAAATGTAATAACCAATTGAATTAAGGTTATATTTTATGTGTTTATATCAAAGGTTTTTATTTGTTCACGAAATTTTAATTCTAAAAAACCCTGAAAATATCTTATAAATGATAATTGACATATTTGTAAAGAAACCGAATATTTTTGGCAATACTTAATTGTATCTGTTTGTTATCGCTATAAACTTTGTAAGTTTTTTATGCGAAATAAACTACTATTGTATTGTATTGTATATTGTAATTGCGTATCAACCTTGACGAAGTTTAGAGAGAAAAAGGTAAGTGCATCGGAAGGTTCGTTACAAACATGCGTGTTTATGCATTTTCATACATAACTAATAAAATAAATATGCTTTTTAAAGTACTCATTGAAGTATAATACGTTTTACAAACATTTTAATCGTTTACGGCAGACACTGATTACTGGGCCATAAAAATCTTTTGAAACAATATGGTTTATTGTAAAGAAATTTAAACATTCCAAAACTATTTGTTTACAAAAACGATGAACATGAAAACAGTACTTATAACCGTTTAAGTCGTCGAATGGACGTGTCGACGGTACGGCGTACGGTGAACGGTACGGTGTACGGTGTACGATGGAACATTCAAATGAAAAATATATTAAATTACACAAAATTTATAAAAGTGATTTATTTAATTTAGTAAAGCAATATTAAATATCAATCGTGTGCAAATTTATTCCCAGGGCAAAATATCCCCGTAGCCCTTGCCGTAGAGCATAATTACATGGAACTGTGAAATCAGTCACATGTATATCAAATCATGCACACAACATACAAAAGTGTTATAACAATATGAACTTAAATTCATTGCAATATAATAATAATGTGGATATATCGGGTGTTTCACGCAGGCACTCGTACTTCCCCTTAGCAGGCACTCGTACTTCCCCTTACAATTAATTCCGTGATATTACTGTACAAAATGGTTAATTTATAGGGTATATTATGATAGGACGCTTTTCTGATGGCCTGTGTAACGTCGAGTAATTCACCATTACTGAATCAATTACAACCAAATTTTGAATACAAAAAATATTTTAGGAAGCTTATTCTTATATTGCTACATTGAATATAAATGAGTAAATATTTCCCGCATTCCCCGATTTTCCCCTTCAATTGAATTCCTTTAACATCACGTACCGGCAATGCGCTTGAACTAAATCGACACGAATTAATTCGAATTTAAAAACGAACCAAAAACCTTTCCTTATCTGAGAAGTTTCGCATTTCTCAAGTTTATTTCCTACAAATTGGAATAGGGCTGTTAATTTCTATTATTCAAAGCATTCGTTCGGTGGCTAAATATAATCAATCACAAAATCAGCCCAATAATACGCTAATCAAACATTCCATTGCGGGCACACTAGTCACGTATGTACCCAAGAGCTGCTTATTTATTTTGAATGTTAGTTTTTAATGATATGTGATATATAAAAACGGTTTAATCAATTTACAATGCAATGTTGTGTACGATTTAGTAACGTTAAAATTGGTAACGTCAGGCAGTCTGACACACACCAGTTGAGTTCCAGATACATATAGAGAATAAAAGTGAAAACATGGCTATCGCCAAGAAAACGTACCCCATGCGAATATTGTCTAATTCGTCCTTTGACGAGAAAGTATAGTTTGTTATTGCAACCCCCGTCTCCCAGGCGATGTCGAAATACTGCGAGGCGTCGGTAAAGTAGATTTCGGACAGGTTAGATATCACGGCAGGGAATTTCCAGCAAAAGTCCCTACACTCCCATTGGATATACGGTAATATTTCAGGACGCACGTTTGGGTCTTTGATGCTGAACGCACCGGACTGGTAAAATTGTTTCACGTCATTCATACATGCCTGCTTAGCTGTTTCGTTGTTTGATATCGAATCACACCCTTTGAGTCTATTGACGATATACTTACTCTCCCAAGTGAGCCTGTATGTTATGGTCACCTGAAATACAACACATCCAATGTTGTTTTACACCAATAAAACAGTAGAAGCGTTGGCGTTATGACATTTATTGTAACAAATACGTTATGGTTCTGATGTTCCTATACTCATTGATTCAGAAAAAAAGTATTGCCCGGAATGCTTCAATTTTGAAGAAATTTAATAAAGCTTGTATTCAACCAGGCACGGTTCAACGAAATACTTTGTAAGATGTTTATAAATACTACAAACCGTATCGTTGGAGATTGGTCGCCAGTGAATATTTGCACTATATAATTCTTGTGCATCACCCAAACTTGCCGTGAGTAAAACAAGACATGCCACATTGCTATTCGAAAAAGCACCTCTACACCAGGCCATCATGATGGCTTATGTGTTAAAATCACACTTTCAATAAAACATTGAATTTAGGCAGGTTATAAAAAAATCCCTAGACGCCAATAAAGTTCAAGTTATGAATTTTCTTCTCCTTAGATATTAATTTTCACGCATTTAAATTAAGCCCAGAACCTAAAAGCGGTTCTATAGTTTTTAATATACTTGTCAGCTCGGACATTGCTGACTAGGTCATGGGTTCAAGAAAGACTTACATTGAACTCCCTCGTAGTGAAGACAATAAAGCAAAGATACAAGAAGTAATAATGGGCTTCGTTGGCAAATCCATATTTTGTTTGGAGATTTATAACTGGTCTGTACTACGCGCGTTATCTCTATAGTTCTTCTTGTGGTAAACTGTTTAGAGTAAACATATATATCTAAAGCAGAACATGGGTAGTATGAATATTGCAATGGAGTACATAACATCATTTATATTCTGTGGAGATATATAACTCCTGTAAACCTCCTTATTATAAATTTGCAGAAAATATTTTAGCTTTTACACTATTTGCCCACAAATAATGCGCACTTGTCTATTGATTTAACACCAGAAAACCATGTTAAGATTAATTTGTATTTTTGCTATCATCATTTTTTTAAAGTCACTAGCTATAGCATTCATGTGACACAATCATAGCCGCATCTGTGGGGTCATCTCTGAATCCATCCAACCAAAAAAGAGGTCCTACAAAATATCGTTCAAAATCACATTAATGTCTTTAAATATGATACAATCAGGTGTAAAGTTGCATCAAATGCTACCTAAATGGGGAAAATATAAGTATCTATAATGTGTTTCCGGTACGGATAGAAAAATCTGACCCGAAGGCACGTGCATAAGCCGGTAATGAGGTTTGCCGAGTGTCGGATATTTTCGATCTGGATCGGAGAAACATGATTTATATTTGTTTCTTGCATACCTAAAATTATCAATTTGTGGAAAAAGTGATGTATAAAACGCGCTGTTTTACATTTTCACCAAAAAGCGCGTGCGACGTTGTTTACTGACGTCGTAAAGCACAGTAGTTTTAAATTCTTTCTTTTGACGACAAAAAGTTCCTCTCAAAATCGCGTTTTCACGATTATTTATTTTCAATATGATTAAAAGTGTTACATACTTATATGTTTTATTATGGTTTACTTTTCATAAACCATACAATAAAGAAAAAACGAAGTGGTGCGTTGTTGCGCGTGACTCATCTTACATGGGGGTGTAAGGCGGGTTTTGCCTGCACTGTCACATGACCGGAAACACACGTCCGGTATGCAAGAAACATTGTTTCAGAACTACTTGAAGGGATACAGCGGAACGGAAGCATTTCGTTGTGTGCAGACACCATATGTGCACGATGTATCACTTGTTTCCTGTTTGAGTTATATTCGCACAATCTATGTTCATTACATAGACCATAGGTAACTCGAGTTTCCTTAGCACATATATTTTAAAAAACAAACAAAATTTTAACTATAACGCAAGCATATAAAATATAGACCCTAAATGTTAGCAAATGCATGTATAATACCATTTTTATGTATATAAATCCTTACAGTTCATAACTGTTGAACACAATTGTATTCATGGCACCATTTTTGAGGAAACATATGATAATTTATAAAAGGCTTAAATAAGTACTTAGTGAAATAATGAAAAAATACACAGAAAGAAAAAGTGAACAAATAAACGAATCAACCAAACAAATACTCAGAAAAAAAACAAGGAGTTTCATTTTTAATGAGGCTATTGAGCAGAAAACCTCGGTTTTGTGCCCAGTTTTGTATCGAGTTTTGTATGTACCCAGTTTTGTACCAAGATTTGTATCCAGTTTTGTATGTACCCAGTTTTGCACCCAGTTTATTATCCAGTTTTTGTACCCAGTTTTGTACCCAGTTTTGTACCCAGTTTTGTAACCAGTTTTGCATCAAGTTTTGTAACCAGTTTTGTAACCAGTTTTGCATCCCGTTTTGTACCCAGTTTTGCATCCAGTTTTGTAACCAGTTTTGCATCCAGTTTTGTACCCAGTTTTGCATCCAGTTTTGTAACCAGTTTTGCATCCAGTTTTGTAACCAGTTTTGTACCCAGTTTTGTAACCAGTTTTGCATCCAGTTTTGTAACCAATTTTGCATCCAGTTTTGTAACCAGTTTTGCACCCAGTTTTGTAACCAGTTTTGTAACCAGTTTTGCATCCAGTTTTGTAACCAGTTTTGTAACCAGTTTTGCATCCAGTTTTGTACCTAGTTTTGAACCCAGTTTTGTACCCAGTTTTGTAACCAGTTTTGTATTTTGATTGTATGTTTTTGTATATTGCTTAATATGTAAGTTAGTATATGTGTTTTTATAATACTTTTTGTGTGAAGGCCATGCTGGAAATAAGTAGTATGTCTGTAATGATTGTACACTTAGTATGTAACCTTCGATAAAAAAGCTGTTATTATTATTATTATTATTATTATTATTATTATTATTATTATTATTATTATTATTATTATTATCCAGTTTTGTATCCAGTTTCATGAACCAATCAACGACTCGAGGCCATGACTATACTCGTAAATGTAACACTTATAAGCACAATTGTGATATACATGTGTATTAAGATTTGTTTATCGACTTAAACCAGATTCGCGCATGAACCTTACAGTGTTCGAAAATTTCTATTGCTTTTTCTATGTCTGAAAATCGAAGAAATCGAATAAATACATGTACGCTAAAGTATTACTTAGTATTTAAAACAATACCCACTTAGATCTTATTATAGTTATTGTGGTCATAGTCTCGCCACATGGTCATTGTCTCGCCACATGGTCATTGTCTCGCCACATGGTCATAGTCTCGCCACATGGTCATTGTCTCGCCACATGGTCATTGTCTCGCCACATGGTCATTGTCTCGCCACATGGTCATTGTCTCGCCACATGGTCATTGTCTCGCCACATGGTCATTGTCTCGCCACATGGTCATAGTCTCGCCACATGGTCATAGTCTCGCCACATGGTCATTGTCTCGCCACATGGTCATTGTCTCGCCACATGGTCATTGTCTCGCCACATGGTCATAGTCTCGCCACATGGTCATTGTCTCGCCACATGGTCATAGTCTCGCCACATGGTCATTGTCTCGTCACATGGTCATTGTCTCGCCACATGGTCATTGTCTCGCCACATGGTCATTATCTCGCCACATGGTCATAGTCTCGCCACATGGTCATAGTCTCACCACATGGTCATAGTCTCGCCACATGGTCATTGGTGATTTATATCACGTTGATTAACCTGTTTTCGGACATCGAGCCACCTATATCATGTTATATTGTTAGAAGAACTTGAATAGTACACTTTTCAAATAAGAGCTAGAGTCTAGAGATAATTACAGAATGTAACAGGCAATATGCACAGAGAACACAATCAGTAAGATATGTTTAACTCGAAAGGTTTGAATACATACATCGATAACTCTCTATTTTCCATTGATATTTTGAGAAGTGAATAATTCAATAAATATAGCCATATTCGGTCTTGTGTTTTAATATTTATCTATGTAAGTGTTTCTTACATCAGTTTACAATTTGCATTCAAAGATGAAATGATATTCATCTTCTAGGTCGTCGCATAAATGGCATTTCTTTCCGAAAAAAGATTTAGCAGCTGGTTTATACCATCTACCACCCCCTTCTTGTAATCCGTGTGCAGACACCCTTCATCTTTTACAAAACTCTGTTTAAGTATTCTGAGCTTCAATTTTGTACAAATGTATCTGTTACTCTGTGGTTTAAAAACATTCAAAAATAAATCGATATTACTAACTCCTTGATTTAACCATACATCATAAAAAAACATGTCTCTGTAATAGTCTTAACATTTATATCCATGATGCATTATTTGGAATTCTATCTTATTCCAAATACATTTTATCATATATGATTCTGACATATTAAATGGTTTGCATATTTACTATGTCAAGCCAATATCTAATTACATTTAAAGTGAGTTTACTGAACCATGAAGTCCTTCCTAGCTCACCATAAACTCATTTACAAATAAACAAAGACAAGATATGATCTATCACCACGCGTGATAATTCCCCCCCCCCCCCCACGATATTTGTTTATAATATGTTTGCATATTTTTTCTTTCATATTTGTAGTACTTTGTATAAGAAACAGACTTTTTTTCTCCGGTGTATCTTTTTAATATATATTTTTCTTGAGAAAAAAACACGCACTCTTTGTTGTAACATCTGCGCATCTTTTTTCATAGACTGCCTAGAGGTTTTAATATATAGTACCGTACATATTGAAAAATAAAGATGCGAGATTTGATATTTGCCTCGAAGCACCTTTTTTTAATAAGTCTGCGTGGAGAAATAACACGCGATAGATATCGTTGAATCGGCTCATCATTTTTCATTGACTACCTAGATGTTTTATTATATAATGCACTGTACAGGCCTATATTGAGTGACATTTGCAGGCGAAGGGCGGGATCGCGTTGACCCTAATAGAATTCCGTATAACCATGTCTTAGACTTTAAATAATTACTTTTGCTGTTTTAACTGGATCAGGAAAGTTTTAAAACTATACATATCTTCATTATACTGAATTGCAGCATTGACAACTTCGGTTACAATGCATGACAACCATAACGGTGCATTGATATCACCACATATACATTGACATAGCCACAAACACATTGACATCGCCACATATACATTGACATTGCCACATATACATAGACATTAGACATTGCAACATATACATCGACATTGCCACAAATACATTGACATCACCACATAAACATTGTCATCAGCACAAATACATTGACATCACCACAAACACCTTGACATTGCAACATTAACATTGACATTGTCATATAATCATCACATCACCACATATACATTGATTTCACTATATATACATCGACATCGCCACATACACATTGACATTGCAACATAAAGATGACATTTCCACATATACATCGACATTGCCACATATACATTGACATCGCCACATATACATTGTCATTGCCCGTATACATTGACATCACAACATATACATTGACATCGCAACATATACATCGACATTGCCACATATACATTGACATTGCCACATATATATATCGACATTGCCACATATACATGGGCAAAACAACATATACACTGGCATTGCCACATATACATTGACATTGCCACATATACATTGACATTACCACATATACACTGACATTGCCAAATATAGATTAGTATTGCCACATATACATTGACATTGCCACATATACACTGACATTGCCACATATAGATTAGTATTGCCACATATGCATTGACATTGCCACATATACATTGACATCACAACATATACATTGACATCGCAACATATACATTGACATTGCAACATATACATCGACATTGTCACAAAACATTGACATTGTCATATAAACATTGACATCACCACATATACATTGACATCACCATATATACATTGATTAGCATTGCCACATATACATTGACATTGCCACATATACATTGACATTGCCACATATACATTGATTAGCATTGCCACATATACATTGACATTGCCACATATACACTGACATTGCCACATATACATTGACATCATCACATATACATAGACATCACAACATAAACATTGACATCACCACATATACATTGACATCACCACATATACATAGACATCACCACATATACATAGACATTAGACATCACCACATATACATAGACATCACCACATATACATAGACATTAGACATCACCACATATACATAGACATCGCCACATATACATAGACATTAGACATCACCACATATACATAGACATCACCACTTATACATAGACATCGCCACATATACATAGACATTAGACATCACCACATATACATTGACATCACCACTTATACATAGACATCGCCACATATACATAGACATTAGACATCACCACATATACATTGACATCACCACTTATACATTGTCACCAGTCTGCAATTTGACATCTGCTTTGTCTTTGCAGTTTTCAGCTTTCTTAGATGCATGTATGATTTCCTCATAACTTCTATATAATTTGAAAGTGGTATTTTTATGTATGTAATTAATGCATTGTTCTTACCATGCGTAATGTTTTATGTCCTCTAAGAAGCTGTTGCTTATCAGTTCATCTACGATCTGATCGAGGTGATAATATGATTTTTATACCATTTTCTGATAGCGCATCTAGTGCATTTTTCGAATTTCAGTTTTTTATGTCTTTTTTTCTAAATTATGTTTTAGTTATGATTAGCGACGGCAGCTTAGTCTTACCTTTGTATACCTGTCTTTGTATGTCATACCTATAAATGTGCTAAGTTTTTGTCTTAACATATAATATATGCAATTTGAATATCTAACTAGTTCTTAACCGCATGAAATTGTCTTATCTGTGATTATTATATTACAATCTATAACTTGCCATTTGAAACTTTGTTACGATCTAAGTTCAATATGCCTTTCACATCGTGTTCTCTTAGATACATATATGTTTAATATTCTTAATATAAGATGTTAATGCCTAATTACACATGCATTTTTTTCTTTTAGATAAATCCTGTTGTTATTTGTTAAATGATCAAGTCGGTAAAAAGCTATACATAGCTTATGTTTCAAATATTATATATAGAATCCGACAATAAACAAATATTGACTTGACTTGACTTGACCACACCACACATACATTGACTTCGCAACATTTACATTGACATCATCACGTATACATTGCAATAACTACATAACTATTGACATCATCACAAAAAACATTGACGTCACACCATATACATTGACGTCACAACATATTCATTGACTTCACAACATATAAATTGACGTCACAACATATACATTGACGTCACAACATGCACAAAATGTAGCAAATGTATTCATAAATTTGTTAAGAGGCAATCATTTGTCAATAAAAAGGTAAGATAATTAAGGGAAAAGCTAAATATAGCAAATTAATAATACTTTTCCAGATGTAAAAAATCAACACTATCAGTATATGCAAATTCTAGACGAGCAATTTTATTTATTTATAACTTTAATCTTTAACATAACAAATAGTAAATCCTATGTTAAACTTCTTCCCCTGAATTTTGCATTATACTATATTAACCTCTCAACTGGGAAACCCCCCAGACCAATCTCACCGTTCACCTCCTTTTATAGATGGTTGGGGCATTTTCTAGGTATAAAAATGCTGTAGCTCAAACGATTCATTCAAGTGGAAAATATGATAATACTTGAAGAAGCGTGTATCTGGTATCAGTAACTTTTTATGGTCACTTCCGGTATCGGATATTTTCTTAATACCTGTATTCTCATAGCAAGAATTGTTCCAGATACGATATTTACTTCATGAATAATTTAGCAAACACACGTACAAAAACAGTCGGCAGGACAAATATGCTGAGTCGGGTAGGCCAAAGCGAACAACTGTTTATATCGCCTTATTGGTGTTCACACTTTGACTTAAATATAAGTATATATATATATATATATATATATATATATATATATATATATATATATATATATATATATATATATATATATATATATATATATATATATATATATATATATATAGTTTTGTTATCGTACTTAAAATTTACTTGAGATAAAAGTTAAGATTTAATGACGACACATAGAACAAAACAACAATTCATATCCTGGTAAGCTGCAACATTTAAGTGACTGCATCAAACTCACAACCATTCTATTAAACGCAGCGGTCCCTTTTCCGGCAATCAACGTAATTAAACACGTGTTCCAGTCGGTCACATCCGTACACATGTCCAGTAATGACGTTTAAGTCAGAAAACTCGCGTGATAACAAAAGTGGTAATACCAATGCTGTGTTTCCGACATTCGAATATTGTCTCCTGAAAGGGTTGAACAATTTGCAATAAATGCCAATTCAACTTTCATTTTTACTTTTTAATCATCAGCGAAGTTGAAAAAATAAGTAATTGTATTAAACTGGGTAATCTCTGGAAAATGGATGCACATTAATGATACAATGAAAACAACAGGGACAAGCCCGGTAAATAATTTCTGATGACCCTGATAAAAGGCACAAGGACAATGCCCAACAAATATTTAACGTTTAAGTGCTTTAATGGTATATTATTGTGCAGCGCTCGAATAGAAGCATTCATAAGTATTACGTACATACATTGTCCATTTTCTAGTCTCAAAACTCTCAAAGTAAACACAATGATAAAAATAACGTATATTTTACATAAAATCAGAACTTTTTTCAGTCTAAAAAAGTAAGTATCAGGGTATCCATGAGTTGTTATAAACTAAGAAACCGCTTTAAATATGCCAGTGCCGAGTAGGTTAGAATGTTTGCCTCATGTAAAAACTGTGTGCATGTTTCTGATAGTTTTATGTTTTCAATTCTTGTGTTTGCAGATTTCTGATGTCAACGTATCGTACTATTTGAGTTCAGTTCTCAAATTGAGTTAAAACTAGCGGAGAAGGTAATATCCCCGTAAAATAAGATTCACATTGAAAGAAATTCATTGTACACGATAACGACAAGCAACAGTTCGTCAATCGACAAACCTAACGGATTTCAACAACGAGGACCACACCCGAGGTAAACAAACAGCCAAAGGTGAACATGCCGTACTGTATCAACTTGAAAACGCCCTTGACGAATGACGAGAGAAAGCTGAGAATTCAACACCCTGAGGTTCTGCACCGAGATAGACAGGCGTGTACCAAACACACACTACAGCAGAAATCTGGCAAAAAGATATTTGTTTCTTGTATTTTCCAACTCGGTTGATGCGTACAGGGATTTCGCAATATTAATCATATCAGGATAGCTTCTTCCTTCCGTTAAAATCTCAGACAATTTATTTGGTGTAGCACAAAAAACTGACAACTCTCATTCAACAACGAATTATTTCCTTGCCTTGTGGCGCCAAGAAAAGCCTTTTCATTTGTTTTTACTCCCACATTTTTTGGCATAGCAGCACACCGCCTCGATATATGTTCACGTCAAACGAATAAAAGATTCTCGTTAATCAACAATTTACTGAATCAAAACAACGATTCGTAAAGTTGTAGCATAACAATGATTGTTTGACAGAATAATTCATCTTCGGAAAGCGCACCAGAAGAGAAAGAAAACTATTTTGACCAATCGGACCATTCCCTCATTTGGGAACGCGTATGATATAAAGTAGTACCCGCCTTCAATACTGACGATATTCTTGACCCAGTCAAAGTAATCTGTTTCTTCGGATATCACTTTTATCATGGCAATTACAATGGTGACGAGCATCTGACGTCGAGTAATGTTTCTGAGCAGGAGAAGAACTGGGAACAAAAATATCGGCAAATTTACTTTATAAACGACTGGACCTTTTGCTTGCGTCTCTGAGACTATAGTGACATCGACTAGGAACAGATATGTAAGTACACCATTGTTTGTAATTCTACTAATATTCTTGGTTAAATTAGATTGTCTCTCAGTGATATCCTTTTCAATATAAAGTGTATAATTATTCGTTATTTTAAACATGATCTCACATAAATATGTATTTTTTATTTTGATATTAATATTCTATGAACTTAAATTATGTAATACAATATTAAATTTCTGTCTTATAAATGATATGCCCCTTTTTCCTTATTAGTTCAGCTAATTGTAATAATTTCAATTATAACCGTATTAGACAAAAAGATAAAAAGCTACATGGTATGATAGTTTTAAATGTTTCAAATGAACTTCCTTAACATTAATATAATACAAATATACGGTCAGTCCATGATTGTGTTAAATAATGAGCGTGCGCCATACCTACATATTAACACTATAAAGGGGGCAATATTATTTGTAATGAGGGCTTTACATCTGCAAGTTTCCAAGTCTAATCATGAGTTAAAGAATAACATTGTGAAAAAAACTATCGCTTTCATAAAATGTTTTATTCTAAAATGGCATGACATGTGAAAATGTTTTTACGCTTAATACATGCTCCATTTCCCTTGCAATGTTATACTCAGAAGACTGTCAACAGGAAATTTTATGGGACAAAGAAATAACATCACATTCCTGGCATTTCTTTGCATTTCAAGAGGCCAGTTTTCGTATTAAGAAAATTCACCATTATGTTAATATAGTTTCATTGAGATATATTATTTCTAACTTTTTACCTGTAAGATCTTGTCATATACTTTTTTTTCGCATTTCATAATTGTAGCTTATGTTACTATAAATGAAAAATCTCCATCATAGTCCACAAGCATTCTTGATTTTCTTTTGCAAGATGGTAAGGCGAACATTTATTTTATATTTGATACGGCCTATTTGTGACCAAAATAATTATGTTCACCATATCTTTACAATTGAAAGTAGTATTCCTTCCATCATTGGGAACCGGGATTTCGGGTCAGTCGTGTTTTTGAGTCTCTACTTTTTTGACTTATTTTCTCATAAAATTATGGTTTGGGCATTAAATTTTCGTTTCAAAATTGTATACAAATTGTATACTTCTTTCCGAATGAAATTAGGAATTCAAAACTCTGTTCAAATAAGATTTATCTGACTTCCATTGTTTTCCCCTAAGTTGGCCCTTAATACTGAAACACCATATTTAACTTATTGGAAACAATTGTGCCGCCCGAGTAAGACAAAGAATAATATACTTTTTGCACTGAACACATGCATACTTTCTTATCTTATCTTGGTGGAATATAGGATAAAACCGTGCTATATCTAAATTATGATGATACTGTTTTAGTAAGGAATCATAAGACAAAAAAATACCATTGATTAATTTCGTAATAATTATAACCAGAGTACCTACTACAGCACCGGAACAGTAGTATTGTGAACTCATTGTATTCAGTCATTTTAGGCTCATTTCGGAAACTTTCCAGCCAAACTGATATACTTACTTTAATATAGACAGCATATTCTTGTTTATCAAAAATATAAAATAGTCAACAATTAATTACCAAATCTGGGTCAACGTGTATTTGTCGTTTTTAACTTTGTATACCTTGTTCATTTTGAAACGCAAAATTTACTGGATGCACGAGTCGACTCAAAATGAACCATATTGAACATTAAAGGTATAAATTCGATCCAGAAAAACGGTGCGTTGCAAAATCGTCAATTGGTCGAGGAGTATAATTGGAGCAATAGTTTGCCGAAGTAAATGGATAGTCAATTCTGATAACCACTCATGTATCGGAAACGGCAGCAAAATGCCAGCTTCTAACCACAGACCTATAATGAATGGTTTAAACACTAAAATGAGCAAACAAACCGTCCTCAAGGGGCACAGAACAAAAACAATCAATTGCACCAATATCAGTAATGCCTTTTGAAAGGCATTTAACGACCAGCTATAGTTACCACTATTCAGCCAGAGAAAAGGGGTACTAGGAAGTCATTCACAAACACTCAACAAGACACACAAATGACAATACAATAAACGCGGACGATATATAAACGAGGGCTATTCAAAAATAAGAAGACAATCTTGATAATTTAAAAAAGTTTTAAGATCATCTATTAAGATTTGTTGAGAGTATATTTAAAGGTGCAGTATTCTTTTAAATACACTTTATGAAATAGGATATATGCATTGATGTTTTTAATTGGTTTAACAATGATATGTTAAGACGGAGTAAAGGGATAAAATGGGTTTGTATTTAAATGTTTTGGTTATGAAACGCTACCAAACTTTGTGACCGTATGCACTTATGCATTATTGGTAGGAGGTAAAAATAATGAACAAACCCGAAAAACCACTTTCTGGGAATTAACCTTTATTAACTAGATGAGCGATTGTAAGGGATGACGTCGACATATGTATAGCGCAATGGATTTCTTGTTCAGACATTTTTATGTTGTCAACTCGTATTTAAATAAGAAATTGAATATAATATTTTCAACATTGGGTAATGATTTTTGCACAAATGGAAACACAGTAATTCGACGTCTTTGACTTGTGCCGTCTAGATCTTTATAACCTATTTTAAAATGTTACTACATCAACTACATTAAAGTACCTGATATTAAAAGTAAAGATCTTCTGTGATATGCATAGGAATTAACTTTATGAACTGTTCTTTGTTCAGTGGCTACGTATTTGTAATGGCCTCATACGTTCATTAAAATATCATTCTCAATAAATAGCCACCACCCACTTGGGAACAATGCAAAAAGCTACAGAAACAAGCTCAGTAGCAAAACGTTTAAACATAACCTATTTGAGAGTACTCAAGGTCCTGTTTGTTCCAATATTTATGAAAAATTATCAATACGAAAAACATTTAACATCAAAACAAAATTACACCCAACATCAACTTGCAGCACGTAAAGTATAAAACAAAAACAACTCATATAAACTGAAAAGTTATCATGAAGTTCTCTATATACTGAGATTGAACAGTGTTAAGGTGACATTAAAGCCATCAATTTACATTTGCTAAAATTATCTGTGATCGAATAATAGAATACTTTTTCTATTCAAATAATAATATTTTTAAAAGTTAGGTTGGTCAATCTTTAAGCATAAGACTCAATAATATAAAAAAAACACACAAAAGTGTTGAAATCTCAAACAATAACTTAAATAGTATTATCAACACATTTCTTTGGCAATTTGTGCAAAAACTATGTTTGACCATTGAATTTGCCAATCATATCGCATAGCTCGACTCATTAAACATTAAGATTGAAACAATGTATTTATATAGAATATTTATGTATGATTGAACCATTGCACAAACCATGATGCCAAAGAAAAAACAACTAAAGTACTTCAATCAACGTCAGTTAAATACATAATCTTACCTGTACATTGCGAATAAGTGTTCCACGTCATTCGAGGCAAGTTTTGATTTTTCCTGAAACATTTAATAGAACTAAAATAAATGAGCTCCGATATGAATATATTAAGAAATAGCTCCAACTTATCTTTGCAACACATTTCTATCTTATAATCTTCTGGGAATATTAGTGCATGTGACTGGGGGCATGTTTTGAGTATGCTCAATCTCTCTCAATAGGATTTTATTGCCTGCATAATCTACTACAATAAAACTATATTTTGTTGTGAACATTACTTATTTATGTTACTCATGTATTGTATCACAAGTTAATTTGAACGTTAATTAACATTCTCATTTAACTTTCAAATACCCAAAACTTGTTAAAACAGAAAGGCATGTTGTAATTCTGGCTTTCTTGAACTACGAGTGATACTCACTTCCATTCAGTAAATGAGGGAAAGTTTCCCTCACTACAATAAATGAGCAAAGACATGAAAAGAGACGTTTAATTAAGGATCTTTATTCAGCATGATTGACGATTCCCTCCATGGTATGTTTTAGTGATGACATGGAAAAACTTTGATATGACACCAAAGTCAATAGACGCGAACATTTAATCAATCTTGAATGATGGAATTGGAATCGATGTTAAATTACAGCGCGTGAAATTTAATCGGCGGAAATTGCCCAAAGATTCCCACATTGAACAGAAACTGGATTTATAAACATACATATACTGTTTACTATTTCACTCAATGCTATCTATAACATCATCATATGGTATTTTAAATAAATGCCCACGTTTCCTTCAAAACTATGTGCTTGCTTCCAACCTTGGCTTTTGACTAGTCATTTATGTATTTATATACTAATTATAAACTAATGCCCCTGGCGAATTTCGTGAACGATGGAGAATTCTAATAAAGGTATTCAACGTTTTTTTAGTTGGATATTAAGCCCAGAGATCCAGGACAGCCCGAGTGGCACTCCTCTATAATACTTCCTTATAGGTTACATTTTCGTTAAAATCAAATGTAAAATATGTCATTTTTTTCTAGATTAGACGGATAGAAATGCAATCAGCTATCTCTATATATATTAAGATAAATAGAGGATAGACCACTCGTCGGCTATGTTCCTTTAGGTCTGTAGTCAGCGAAATTATCTTTTGCTCCAACTAGGATGTAAATAGATATCCTTACTTGTGGTGGAATTTGTCATTATTTGTGAAAGTTTTGTGTAAATTGTAGAAATAAATCACCATTTTTTACGGATGGTGTTCAACATTAATAAGTTAGTTGGTCAATAAAGATAGTTTCAGAGACCTAGTTTAACCCTGTTATTTATATTTTCTTTCTTAAATATAAACAAATGAACTCGCCAAAGCCGAAAACGAATTTCGTTGAACACAAACAAGTTTTGAAACATTGTAATGAAAAAAAATTGAAGAGAAATACATAACGAAGGTTGCATAGTGTTAAAAAACAAACACAACTATACGTTAATAGAACCCCTTGTGATTATTGAAGACAGCTGGCCGCCGTTCTTTGCTGCCAATGTTGTCGTTTTCCATAGGGGAAATTACTTCCGCTATAAACCAACGTTTTTATTAATCGCGAAATGTTCATCTGTATTATCAACTTCCTTATAGGAGAAGAGTCCTCAATTCAACAACAATGAAATGCGTTGAAGCAAAATATATCATACGAATATGGCTGAATATTTATAAGCGGAAATGAATCGAGGACTCATACATAGATATACACGTACTTTGATATTCCCGAAGCTCGAAAGTTCCATTTAACGAACAGATAATCAATAAAAAAAATTTAAGATGTATTTCTACAATGATTTAATGATTTAAAGTTTATGGTTGCCCATATATATTGCTGCGGCTAGTGGTGGCGATTGCCCATATATGTCGCTGCGGCTGGTGGTGGTGGTTGCCCGTATATGTCGCTGCGGCTGGTGGTGGTGGTTGCCCGTATATGTCGCTGCGGCTGGTGGTGGTGGTTGCCCATATATGTCGCTGCGGCTGGTGGTGGCGGTTGCCCATATATGTCGCTGCGGCTGGTGGTGGTGGTTGCCCGTATATGTCGCTGCGGCTGGTGGTGGTGGTTGCCCATATATGTCGCTGCGGCTGGTGGTGGTGGTTGCCCATATATGTCGCTGCGGCTGGTGGTGGTGGTTGCCCATATATGTCGCTGTGGCTGGTGGTGGTGGTTGCCCATATATGTCGCTGCGGCTGGTGGTGGTACATGTATTCGTTGTGTACTTGGAACTTATTTATGTTTGCTATTACTGTTATTGCCTTAAATATTATGATGAATCCATTTTTTATTAAATGGTTAAATGCTTTTAACTTGTGTTTTCATTGACCATGCGGTATAACTTGTTGTTAATAACTGTTTTTTTGTGTTTATGACTATCCGCATTTGGACAGTATGCGTCTATCGTTAGGTGTATTTCAGAAATTGGCTTATCTGCCAAATAATAATATATTGGTATGTTTGCGGTTCGTTGTCCTATAGTTTCCATTGTAGTACTGTTTCTACCTCTGCCAAGTAAAGTATGCAATATAGTTACCCACATGTTATACATATATGTCGGTCGTCGTACCTTTATATACATTTCTTTGCTGTATCTAAAAGGTTCCTACAAGAAATGTCTCGTATATATGCTGCTATGTACTCCCAAAAATATCCAAAGTTTGTACGAGAACTATAAAAGTATATACAGTCAATGGTTGTTCAATTAATTGTCGGATGGTCATATGTTATCGGCGCCATTGAACTAAACTACAAGTGAGTTGAATATGTAATCAAATCTATCATGGAGTTACATCTATAACACTTAAAGAGTTTCATTATTTTTGTGTTCTGTCGATATGAATGTAAATCGTTGTACTCCAATGATTCAGTTTATTCATTGTAAAACCCTCGTGTATAGTTTCGTTGTTATGTTATGCTATTTTCCATGGCTTGGATTTTGTTGCCACATAAATTAATACCAAATGTGAAAAAAGTGAGGTTGATGTTTTGCGTTTGCAGGTAATAAACTCTGTAGAAATAAATGAGACTAAATCGCTGATTCTTCTTATGTTAAATCTTATTTCGTTACAATGCATGGCATGTTGTTAAATGTATTGCACATGACGTTTATTTTTTCCATAGAGGTTTTGATTTCTGATCTACATGTATTTAAAATAACTGTGGCCTTTACTGCTTTCTTGTCTTTTGACAATCGAACGATTAATTTATATTTTCATTTAGTCAATTATATTTTGAGATAAAGCACAAAAACATATAGACTAGATATTGGAAGTAATTTTCACCAAGTTCATAGTTAACCTTTTTTTGCTTAAATATCCTTTGTAGTTGTACTATTGCAACTACACCTCATTTACAGTTAGTATGGTGACTTTCAGTAAAACAGTAAGAAGGTGGCTTATTTAAGGGAATAGGTGTCTTATAATATTTTTTTTTCAGGATATTAAAGTATTTATTTTAATTATTTAATGAAATTGACAAAAATTCTTTTACTGAAAGCTATCTAGGACGCCATCTAAGGTTCTCGGTTCCCACCAAACAGTGACAATTCATGTTGGGAGTTCCATATACCATTGACTTTGATTTTTAGTGTAAAAGGTAACCAAAATATCGTTAAGAATTACACATAAGTATTAAAATTGTGTTTTTAAAAGTGTTGTTATAATCTTCTCTTTCAACAATTTAATAAGGATATACCAACAACAAAGCTTTCATGTATACCACACTATTGACATTTTCACTACTCCTGATGCAATTAAGCAGAGACGGTAATAGTCGTTGACAAACAATAAGATCTTCGCGTTGTTTTGCAAACATTGTCGTGCATTTATCGCCATATGTCATTCTTTCCTTACTTCACGAGGAACACATTACTGCTTCATAACATTGCCGTTTTGGGATTAAATACCACAACTATAGCACACATTAGTTTAAGCTTATTAATTTTACAACGATTGTGAAACAAGTTATTACAACATTATATTAATCACTATCGTTGGCACGATTTTACGCGAGAGCGTGGTCTTGTGTTGTGGGTGAAAGCGGAGTACCCAGAGCAGACCCACTTGTCCGGCTTGTTGACCACAAACCAAACTTACATGCGCCCAGGCCGGGAATCGAATCAGGGTTGATAAGCGAGAGCGCTAACCACTGCGCTAACCGGACAACCACAATTTAACTAAAGTATAATCGATGTCACGTTTAAATTTGAGGAAGATGGGGTCAACAAACGCCGGAGTTACTCGATTAGTTGCCTTTCGTCACCTGCCTTTACAGGGCAACGCTTTTATAACAAGATACCTTGGGCATAGGTTTTCGATAAATGAACGCATAAAGCATAAATACTGTCTGGTTTGCTGTCAATATATTGTCCTGCAGTCTAATTTAGAGTACAGTGTTGTTTCGTCACTGTTCAATTATACCTCACAGTCCCGTGGTTCCATTTAAATGTGTTTTAATGATATCTTCAAAACAGTTATCAAAAAATAGACCAAACCCTAAAATGCGATTGATTGTAAATAGTATTTAATTATTGATTGATGTATTTTTTCTATTCATGTAGAGCTTATGCACAATAGAAATATGACCCACAAGAAACTTAACTATTTTGTTTCGATGACACTGTGCAATTGGTTTTAAATAAGGCACTTTTGTAAAAAACAATTTGTATCAGTCTCATGGCTTACACAAATGATTAAATAAACGCATGATTTCCCCAAAGTACGGCTTATCAGTTCTCGTGAGTATCGTTTGTTTTGTTTTCATTTGCCTGAACATCTTTCAGTTCAAACAACTTCAAACGTAGTAAATAAGCCCGGTTGTAGAATACACTTTATCGGCAGACGTATGTTTTAGATGCTCTCCTGCATACTTTGCGCAAGCAATACTGCCCTTTGGGACCGCTTCGTTGTTTCTCACATATTCATTTCGTTCTCTGATCAGGAAATACAAAAATTGCCTTAGACATTAATGTTTCCCACTCCAGTGGTCCGAGACATAAACACTTCTCAATCACAGTTTATTGGACGGTTAAGCCCTTGCAGTAATCATATTTGGAGACTGTAACTCCCCTTTATCGTAAGCGGTATTCTAAGGGTTTCTAACGGGTACTTGGGAAACAAGAGTGTGGTTTGCCGAAGTGGTGTGATTCGCTACACAAGCTCTCATAATCATATATTTACACCTCAACTTCCATTCCTTAAATGAACTGCCTTTAGGCAATTGCGTTCATCAATCGATGAACGCAACATCTTCGGATATGTTCGGATCGCAATTCATCGCATTACAATATACATAAAAAATTTTGATCTTGTTATTGTTTGTATTGTGTCATCAGGTCCCGTAATATGTAAATCAACATTTTAGAAAGTGCTAACTTATTATATTTTAAACGTTTTGTTGCCAAAAGTGTTTTAATTTTACGTTTAAAAGAGATTTCAAGTGGTTGATCTTTTCCCGCGTTATTGTGACGTCATTTGAAAAAAAAATGTTTCCGGTAACAGTCGGGTCGTCCTATTTACAGAATGGGTAAGAAAGGATTACTGAAAGGTAATCCGAATAGAAACGAAGTATTTTTTTTTAACATTTCTTGAATAAAATAATGAACTATTGGTGTAAACATAAGGAATGAATTGCGGGCTTGATGTCATTATCGGGGATATGAACGCAATTGGGCTGGTCAAAGTACGGGTGGAGTCCTTCGGACTCCACACACTTAGACCAGCCCAATTGCGTTCATACCCCGATAATGACATCAACCCCGCAATTCATTCCTTAATAATATCATATGTAGCGCAATGTTTGGAGTATCCGTTACCCAAGGCTCCACCGATCGACTCTATGTTGTGATCACTTTAATGTACGATTGCGTTACTGATTCTTAAACAGTTTCTGAAAGCATACTTTAAATGCAGTTAACAGCCTCTTAATATTCGATGTGAAAAACTGGTTGTATTTGATAATATGTATTATTTTAGTTTAAATCACATATGTTAAGAATAATACATTGACTGTTCTGTCATACTGGCATCAAGAGCATTCATGCACTTGGAAAACACAGAAGATAGATGTTGTAATTTAAGGATCTGTCAAAAAACAAAATGTTTTGACACTTCCATGCAGGATAACATATATGCACATGCATACATGGATACATGTTAAAGGACACACATTTATTTCAACTCATTTATTGTAATTATGGCAAACTGTCAAAACAACCTTTCAAAAGAAAGAACGTATATGTAAAGAGTGAACACTGACTTGCACGTGGAATTGTTCATTGTTTCTTTGATCTTTATATTTTGGTTTTTATTTTAGATCAAATTCACATGGATTTTGAAATCTAGACGCTAGCCTTAAAAATATCTACATCTTACGGAGCCAAAAATAAAACCATTGAAGCCAAATTTAAAGAATAATCTAATAAAGTGTAAATATCTTTACTATGAATACTAATGCACGGTTGGTGACATTTCTCAACCCTACAAATCCTTAATTTCCCTAACTAACCTTAAGTTAGGCTAAAGGATATTGCACATGCAGAAGCTTAAATCTGAATGACTGGTTTCTTTGCTACGGCATGTAGAAAAGTTGATTTGCCGTAAAGGTCGACAGAAGAGTATTTTAATCAATCTAAAATCTTGCAAGAAAACTGACAATAATTGTAAAGCAAAGTCAAATCGGCGGAAATTGCTAAAAAAGTTGATCGTATAATCGAACTATCGATTAATTGACCTTTTACTAGGTAAGGAACTATTTCTTAATTTAGAATTGCATAAAAACTTAATGTAAATAAGAGACACAATTCTAAGTTTTCTTTTCTCCTTCGACATGCATGATATAAGAATACAATGATATACTAAGTATACACTATGTATTTATTGTCTTCTCGCCTAAGTACGAGAGGAAACCTGCAATTTACCTTTTGCAGACGGTTTGCACAAATGATTCCTTTCAATTATTCTTAGGTATAGAAGTAAGTGTTTCGAAACCTACATGAAATGTATTTAGAAACATGCACTCCCTTACTTAACTATTACATAATTTGTTTTCATTTTGCCTATTGGGAGGAAGTGTATCATATAAAACGATACAGGAAATGTACTCAGAAAACCTACACTACCTGACATTGCCACGTGCATTTGTCAGAATCTCTTAGTGAGTATATTCAGCAAAGTGGGTTTAGCCACACATTTGATATGTAGGTGCAAACTACATTCTACAGACAGAAATCTTACTACAAGCCTAGGTATTGCACAAGTATTATAAGCATTGATGTAATATATTTCTCATTAATTATTCGTCCTTTTTAAATTCACTAAACTATCTAAACCTCTTTTAAGTATTAACGTCATAACTCTCACTACTTATTTAACCAATAGAACAAAATAGCAGATTCTCTTACATGTTGGACTCGATAATGCATACATTGATAAGATTTACCTTTTGCGTTTTATCTTTATTTAGGATTGTTGGGATAAGAGTGAGGTGTGTGCACTTTAACTGGTTTAAACCCCCAGTTAATTTACACTTTACTGACCGTTCCAAGGCAGTACCTAACAATCCTTGGTAATCATACCTAGTTTTTTTTTTATATATAGTATGTGTGCACTGTGCTGCTTGTGGAGTTTTGTGCTGTTCTTACAAATTTCTTAGCACAATGCTATTGACAAGTATATATAGTATGTGTGCACTGTGCTGCTTGTGGAGTTTTGTGCTGTTTTTACATGTTTCTTAGCACACTGCTATTGACAAGTTGCAACATAATTGTCAACTAGACGTTAGAAGTCCGTTTCGTTCATATGCACTATTTAACATGCACCACATTTAAGATAAAAAAGACAAACAGATATCTTTTAATGATAAATTCCTATCTAAAACCCATCACAGCCAATTTAAATGCATTCTGAAGGAGAAATCTTCGGAATCCCAAGTTATATCAGTATATTAGAACTAAACGACACTGTTCGTCGTATTTGAATCAAACAAGTACAAAACTATCTGAAACAAATGGCTGATTTCATATCAACTATAACGTACCGAACGCGATGTTTGATAATGGCTGGCCGAAGTTGCTTCGTTCCCGACACCTGCCTATACAAGGCACAGAGCCTGATACATGGTGCCGCAGGCATAATAGATGATGTAATATAGCCATAAATTTGTGAGCAAGTCTAATCACGATATATCATAATTTTATGCGCTTATTTCCAATTTCAGTGAACATTTGGAGAGTGCTTTTCTAGAACAATTGCTCTTTTTGCTAATTTCGAACTTACTCTTTAAAATAAAAGTAAAGTGACTTTGTGACAATTGTTGTGACATTCACTTAAACACTTTGTGACAATTGTTGTGACATTCACTTTAACACTTTGTGACAATTGTTGTGACATTGACTTAAACACTTTGTGACAATTGTTGTGACATTGACTTTTGTGACAATTGTTGTGACATTGTGACATTGACTTTTGTGACAATTGTTGTGACATTGAATTAAACACTTTGTGACAATTGTTGTGACATTGAATTAAACACTTTGTGACAATTATTGTGACATTGACTTAAATACTTTGTGACAATTGTTGTGACATTGACTTTAACACTTTGTGATGCAAAACCCTAAACTGAAATTAGTTAATTGCAGACAGGCATTCCTTTATTTACATCCGGTGGGAAATGATACTGTGGTCCTCATTTCAAGTCTGTCTCAAGTTCCAGTTAGTTGCTATCAAAATAAGTTAACTTTATCCATAATATATAATAGGAACTTCTATCGTTAGGAACTGTGTCTTTGTCCTTGATGTGTCATGTAAAAACGCGACAAGGAGGTCGACAGCCGTGTCGTGTAATTAAGCTTAAATCGTCGAAGGAAATAACAAAAATTGTAAATTTAAGTCGTCGGAAATTGCTCGAAGCGTTTCATCGGGAATCGGAATTAGATTAATTGACCAAAGAAATCGTTTGTTTCAATTTACTCGGCCTGGGCGTGTTCATTGGGTCCCTAAGTGTGCATCGTTTTATATTTCTAGTACTTAATGTTAATCAAGTGAATAACATACGTGAGATTGTCAGGCCACTGTAAACAAACATTCTATGAAAAATGGCCTAGTTGCAAATTTTGAGGTTTTTATCATATCATCTTTTATTTATATTTTCTGTATTTCTGTTATTGTAAAAATCGGTTGACGAGTGCGCAACTCATCCAGTCAAAATTTGGTTATAATTGTATTATACTTGTATTCCACTGGTGGTGTAGAAGTAATGACACACCCCGGAAACACTCCGTTATATACCGTTGTTGTATTCAGGTTTCCGATATTCCTAACTCGTTACTATGCACTTTAAGTGAACGATACTGTATGGCCTTGCTGCTGAATTCGTTGTGTTTGTCCACACAAATTGGCAACATTAAAGCACAATGCCTCGACCTTGTGAAAAAGGTTTTGTGCTTTCAAAATTCTGGTAAGTGTGCATATTACAACAGTACTGACAACAGGAGTATAACCGTTATTAATTTCTTACACATTTTACTTTAATATCATATTTTGTTCTAATGTTGAAGGTTGTCAGTATGTATTAACCAAAATAATTGAGCCGAGTGTTTGTGACACTCAAGGTCCGTTTAATTTATAATTTGGTTTGGTTACCGATCCACCTGATGCCTGCCTGCTGAATTACCGAAATAGTAGTACGGCATATTTAAAAACAAACTACAATAACAGCTTGAATTATTTGAAATTCTACATGTTTTGACTATATGAGCCACATTTTCTCCCATAAATCATGAAGATATATATACATTGGTCAATATTTTGAAGGAATTCAATCTCAGTGCAACACATATAGTTGTCAGGCATTATAATCTAATCGTGACTTTCTCTGGCGCCGTTACAAAATTGGGGAGGGAGCGTGGGATTTTTTCACTTAGAAAGATATATGTCTACCAAAAGACTGACGCCATTTATGCACTAGAATGTGAAAAATGACACATATTAAGCTGTTGAACAAATACTACTTATATTTGACATTCGCTTTTCAATAGTGTATTATGTAATTTATTTGAAACTACCCAACCCAATTCATATTATTTTGGCTAAAAAAGAAAAATAATATTTTTTTTGTGGCCTTAAACAATCGAACGGAGTAAAGAAAATTAAGACGGCTGTGCCTGGGAAACTGAACATTTGTTTTTGAGCTGAGAAATTAAAATATTAAATTAAAATATAAAAGGTGTACGATTGCTCAATTGTTTGATGTATAATTGATGACCTTCAAACGTTTTGGTTCTCAATTTATAATTAAGGTTAAAAGAAGCAAACCACTTTAACATAAACGAAAGCAAGTTCATTCATTTGGAAAAGTACACACTACTAAAATAAATTAAATAACCTCAATTGAATCCGTACTTTAAATTTTTTGAGGAACTGGAACCTGGTTTTTATTTACGCTGCGAAAAGGTTAAACGGTGTTGACACACGTTATTAAGTTAACGATTTGCAACACATTAATAGGCTTGAGCTTTTATGAGACGTTGCTTTTTTTCTTTTCTTTTCTTTGACATGTTTGTTTGAAAGGATGTACTAACACATTTAAATAATTACTCCAAATAAACCAAAGTACATTACCAGTTCAATACCCATCCATATTGGGAAAAAGATACAACGTATTACTCGGTTCGATTACAACTGTTAATTTACAAGCAAATGTAAGTGCAACACCGTCAAAAGCAAACTGATGAGGTTAAATCAGGGAATGAGGTTAAACGAAAAGGCCAGCGTAACACAAATTGCTGCCATTTGACCTGTAACCAGCTGTCCGCCAAACCAACAAACACACGGTTTGTCAATACTTTGGTTATATTTTGTAAAGAGGAATATGAATGCATTATCTACTGGATTGGCCAAATAGCTCGCTTAATGATCGCAAGAAGTTGCGAAAAATGCATTTGAGACTAGTCAAGCTTAACAAGAATTAACAGCCTTTGTTTGAATATAACATGAATATATGTTTTTTTTCATTTATCTGAGAACCTTGCACGGTCTAATAAATGCTAAACATTAGATGCCCAAACGAGCATCGACAACATATCTTCAAACCAGGGAACATAGCAAGTGTCAGAAATGGTATTACAATTTCAAATTGCAAATTTAAATAAGGACGTCTCACAGGAAACTTAACTGATAATGTAGAATTCCTTTTGTCGCCACCTTGAAAGTGTATTATTAAATATAACATTGGTAGTATATAGCTTTTTTAAGTATGCTAGAAAGCCGACGCATGAAGCTCATAAGTTATGATAGGCCCGGAATATTAATACAAAACCTAGTAACGCTATACTTACGTGACCAAACATCGTTTGTTACTTGTCTGAAGAGCGTCTGTAAAAAGACATCAGAGAAATCATAATAAACTAGTTGTAAAATGAACCTCTTTGGAAGGGCATATGTTGTTCTTGATCTTGCGCAAAATTTGCGCGAACAATATTGTCCTTTGGGACCGCATCGCTCTTCCTCACATGTTAATTTCGTACTCTGATCAGGAAAAACACAAATTGTTTTGGACATTTATATATCCTGAACCAACGGTCAGAGATAGATACAATTCCTAATGAAAGTTTAGTGTTTAGTTGGGTCATCAAAGTAAATATTTTTGGAGATAGAATCAATTTATATTCAACCCACTTCTGTTTCTTGACGTATAATGGTGATGCTGCTTGTTTTGTGTTCCAGAGATGAACAGGTCATTGGTTATTAAATTTACATTATCTAAGAAAACGTAACGCAGTAAAACAAAATTAAGATAAACACATATTTCCTCGTCACTGACACAACTTTGTGAAAGCTTTGCGTTCGTTAATTAATGCAAACCTGCATTTTTGTTCGACTAATGAAGATAAATGTTAAACATTGAATCTTGGAAATTTGCCAGGATTTATTTTACAAAGAAATGACGAGAACTATTTTTTTTATACTTCTTTATCATTTTAAACAAGTTATTAGCGTAGCATCGCATGTTGTAGTAAAATGAGAATCGAGAGCAACTAGTTCGGGATCTTTAGTTTTAATATCGCAAGCGTAAGAGGAAAACATTTTTATTTTTTATTTTTTATTAATATTGCATTATGCTGCTCCTTATCAGTCCCAGTCTAAGAAACTATGAACGTACCACTTACTTGAATATTAATCTGTATAGATTAGAGAGTTCGCATATTTTACAAGTTCATTCAAATGCAAGGCTGACGACTAGCGGTACATAAAATGAAAGATGTGTACAAGTTGACATGAACAGAAGAAAATGATGGTCATTTCACGAGTTGTGTATTGTGACATATGCATTTTCTACTTGCAGATTGCGAGTGAAGGTTATCCCCGGGCGCCAGGAAGTTACACTATGCAGGTAAATGCGTGACGAAATATAGAAAAACGTGGGGAAATCAATCATTTTCATTAGATATGTAATCATTTGGAAGTTTTTAAATATATGTCGGATTCTTTAAAAACAAATCCCAATTCACTGAAAGATGTTGAACATCTCTTTTTTTCTTCGGAAGCTGTTAAATTTCGAGTATATGCTTAGATTAGAGAAAATACAATGGAAACCACATGACCAGTAGCAAAAAAAATAACGAATTCCGTTTTGTTGCTCAGAACATTATTAGCATTGTATAAAAATATATCCTTAAACGCTTATTTGAAGATATGATATGCTCATTCTATGTTTTGGTATTTCTTTGTATTTGTTATGTCCATACTATATGCAATTGGTGTTTGTATAAAGAAATAAATGGATTGTCAGTTTTTGGCAATTGCATCAACAAATAAAGGAACATAAATTAATGACCAAATAAATAATCATAACGGCAACTCTGTCAAGATGCAATGAGTAAACTAAACATTATTGGGTTAACGTTTTGGAGCGTTCAGCCCGGCATGGAGTTCGCTGGGGGTTGGAACGAGTTTCTAGAAACCTTATCAGACTCTTATTTGTCTCAACTTTCATCGGTATTAAAGCAAACCCTTTCATCAAATTTTTGAAGATATTTTTACCAGTACTGATGTATTGCGGAAAATTGCTCATATGAACGAAACTGCTCATAGGATTCGAATTGAAACAACCTCCAGTCTCTATAAATGACACACAACATTATACAAGTAATAAAGAAGGCGAATTCTTTATATGTAAGAGACTTATAAATATTTCTTTCATTTAAGTACGGGACATATTACGAGACATTTTGTATGCATATGTCATTTGTTTTATATGAGGTATAAGATCATAATTCCGATATGCAAAGTGCATTCATTCCATCTGAATATAAAATTTCCTAAAAAAAGAATATCATAATTTACTCATAAAAGTTTTTCCGATTTCTCTTTCAGAAAACAACATTGATATCATACAGTTTTATAGGACTGCTAGTTATTGTACAAATGGCGGCCAGCAAGGCGCTCTTCGAATATGCGTGTGACCCCCGATCGTCAGACGTCACGTGTTTGCTAGGGTGTCTTGGCTGTTACGAAGCATATGGTGGTCACATGTACAACATGGCGGCCTGTTGCCAGGAGTGCAAGGACACACAACTACCACTTATAGATGACGGTCCTGCAAAATGCTCGCACAGGTTTATTAAGGGATCATGGATGCGACGCTTCGGAAAATGACACAAGTTACCGACATAGTCTTACTGGCAGTATTTCTTATAGAAGTTATATTCTTGAATTAGCAATAGCAAGATCTCGCTGTATTGTTATCATATAGTTTTTAATCGTAATGAATGCGACTTGTGCGTGAAAACCATGATTACCCCCGAAACCCCTTGATTCAATTGATTAATAAAATTAAGTGTGTTGCAAACACAAATTCATACTTAAAAAAATGTGAAACTGTTATTTGGTATGAGCATTCAAACAGAGAACAATCTCTAAAATAACACAATACCAATTAACATTTTTAAGCAATAAGATATAATTTCTTACTTGCCTATATCTCTGTAGTAAAGTTTAATCAGAATGAACATTCTAACAAGCGATTGTAAATTTCTTTGTAAAAAGAAATTAAATACTTAAACACTCCATAGTTCATTTTCTGTTTTGGTTCACATAAGTAAACACACGAATGCCGTGACAAACTGTCCGGTAATCAACAGATACCACACTATTGCTACAGAGAAGCATTCAGCCGATACCTGCCACGTTCCCCACAATTGCAATTTAGGTGTAATATTTACGACACTATCAGATTACAATCGGCAATATATGGCTGTGATACGGGCCGGAAAATCGACGGCTTGTTGAAAAAACAACTCTAATTTATTGTTTTCTGCAAAGTTTATGGATCATAAAATGATATTTCTTAAAGAAAGAGACATGCTGAAGAGGTGAACAATCTGACACAGTGGGAGGCTATCTGGTAGACCGCCATGACACTGAGACATGACGCCAAGCCAAAAAGGTTAATTAACAAACAAAACTGCACTCGACTGAATGTAAGCTGTCGATAAAAAACTTCTAATTTCCTTTATGATTGTAATCTTGTTTGCAGTTTATTATTTGTGTAACACCATAAATATCATACACTATTCAGGATAAAGACCAGTAGTGCACAATAATAGCATTTGTGTTGGTGGAAGCGAAGCCATACCGATTGTATACATCACCTTAATTCAAAGATAGTAGAGTCAATGAATGTAAAGAATTTATAAATACTCATCGAAAATACATGATTAAATATTAACGATGTTTTTACAAGACAATGCTTTGATATTTTGATATCTTTTTTAACAATGGACTTCGATGAAAATGCAGTTACAGCTCAAATTATTGCAGGGTCATTTTCTCACACTATGTAACTTCAGTGATCGCAGGGTCATTTCCTCTCATCCTCTTGCGTAAGGATTGCTACACGTCTGTGACTTTAAAAGCTGCGGCGTCTCTGCTTCGCTCGTGCGCTTTACATTTCCCAATTTTTACAGAGAAACGCAAACGCTAATGCCGTCATTGTTTACACTATCGACTTGTTCTTATTACATTAGCACGATTCTAGCTTAGTTGATCGATTTTCCAACAACCTATGGAAACAAATTCTGGTAAAAATGTCCTTTAGAAGTACAAACAGCATGAAATGATATCACTATGTTACTTCTGGTTGAAGTTATCAATTGATAACAATAAAACCTACAACACTGTCAAAACCCTTTAGCATTGGCTTGTGCTGATAATTCGTTTGTATGCGACAAAATGAGAAGCGTTTTTTATTGAAACTTGTTTATTTGATTAAACGCTTAATTTTATAAATATACTAAATGGCGTTGTACACAGTAATCGAAAGCAATATAAAATCAACATCGGTGCAATTTCATAAAACATACGAAATATACTTCAGACAAGTATATGCGACATTAGACAAATAAAATGCAATTGTGTGGAAATAAAAATAATTTGTTAAATTAAAACTTATGTGTGTCTACTGTAAAACATAAAAAATCTAAGGTATTGATTTAGAAAACTACTTGGTGTCCCTCCCTACCACGAACCGAAAAGTAGGAAGACACAAAATTACAATCTCATAACTATATTGCTTACGATACTATAAAATAGTTCAACTTGAATACTTATGCGAAAATGTACAAAAACAAGCTCGGTAGCAAAAGGTTTAAACATAAACCCGGTTTAATGGTACTGGGTAAACGCCAAAGACATAAAATGCAAAATCACAAATAAGAAAATGGAAGAACAGCATTAACTTGAAACCACACTAGCCCTCCGGAGAACGTAAAGTGCTATTCTCTCTTGGAAAGCCATACCCCAAAGCATCATGTTCCACTGTATGAGTACTGTGTGGCTCATTTTTAAGATTTTCATAGAATATCTTTTTAAAATATTTATAAAGGGATTAAATAGTATTAACATAAATGTTGTACAAACAGAAATTGATTGGGATAAAAACAGTCTGCCCACCAATACTGTGTTTATTTAGAACAAAGCATAGTAATCCCTGAAGTAATGAGTTTTCAAGTGTTTCTTAATTAAAACTGTCTGAAGATACAAAGTTCCTGATGTTCCTTGGAAGCTCTTGCCAGAGTTTCGGACCAACGGTACTGAAACCTCTATCGGCGAAAGTCTTTCTTTTATTGAATGGTATTTTATAACATCCCTCTGAAGTCTGTGTTGAGCGTAGACTGTGCTTGGGTCGTTGTTCTTCAAGGAGTTCGGTAAGGTACCCTGGAGCGTTTCCAAATGAGCAGCTGTACATAAAAGTTAAAATTTTGAACGTGATTCTAGCCTTCACAAGTAACAAGTGCAGTTTGTTTGGAACTATCATGTCGAGAGCGAGCTAGAACGAGTTTTGCGCACATATTTTGTATACGCTGCATTTTTTGTATGTCACACTGGGCTATCCCATAGAGAATGACGTTGCAATAGTCAAGGTAGTACATGACTTGGGATAACACTAGAATTTCTGTTGCTTTTTTCGTGAAATACTGTCAAATACCGTATAGTGCTCTTTATTTTCATGTAATTCAAAATAGCAGTGCCGTAATTTCTTTTCACGTTTTCTTTGAAATGCAATGTTTCGTCGAGAAACGCCCCGAGGTATCTAACACAGTTTTCTGCTTCGATGTTATCACCAACAACTTTGATTGTATTTTCATTTCATTTTAAAAAAACAGCAACAAAAAAACTATGGCGGTTATGATACAAGGTGGTGAATTCAAGGAATTTATTTATACAGTACATTTACAAATGATATTGATCGTCTAAATTAACTGAAACACTAAAATTCGCATATTTGAATGTTACGAAACACATACGATGACAATGATACCAAACCACTGACACAGATTTAATAACCATAGATTCATATGACGTTTCGAAAGTCTTTGAGTTTACCCTTATTGGCTTTCGAAGTCCTGGCGGCTATCCTAGTGGCAGATGGCCTCTCAATGCGCTAGTGTTCAGCTCGGGTGACCATGCTCGTCTAAATGGCAAATGACCTCTCGCTGGGCAGCACAGATGGCCCTTTTCATCTTTGCGGAAGATTGCCTTGCGCGGCTCCAGTGTTCAGCTCGGGTTGCCATTTTCTTCTTTGTGACAGATAGTCTCTTCCTGCACCAGTGTGTTCAGCTCTGGAGGCCCTATTCCTTTATCTGGCAAATGGCCACTTGCTGCGCCAACCCTTTATCCACTTAGTATTGGAATTTAGGACATGCTTTTGAGCAGCTAAAGATCAGATGAATTACTATCAAATTCAGTAAGCGAGATAAGTAAGTGATTTTGTACTGAGCATTATATGTGTAAAATATGTGTACCAAACAAAGCAAAAACTATTACACTCTGATTTTGTTAAATGGCATCCTAGTTATTTATTTTTACATGGAATTTGGTTAATTCACGGATATGACATAAAACACACAATTTTACACACATTTTTATATAATTTATATCAATTAATTTTGGAGTAATGATGTTAGGTTGATGATACCTAGAACAAATACGAAGGTGCAGAGCTTAATATTGCAAAGTAAACTTCAGGGAGAAACCCAATAGGCACTGTAACGCCGCATAGCAGCATCGCCACATAAACGTGTTTTTTTCGTGTATGCGGTGATTTTCAACGCATCAACACGGCGACCACGTTTATGCGGCGACGCGTAGAGTTTTAATATTTCAACAAAAACGATGGTGATGACGTTGATGATGATGATGATGATGATGATGATGATGATGAGCCAAAATTGAAAGTTGAAAATAAATTATTACTCCCCTTGGAGTGTTCAAATCTACATCTTCTTGGTTAGAAATGACTTGGGCATAAAACACAATCAATGAAAGAAAGACGTCCATGATGACCCTATATCAGTCATCCGAGTCCTCTTGTTCAAGTGCCCAAAACTAATATTGTGTTGAAAATTTTGGAAACAATATAATTTTCAAAAGTTTTCCTTTCGTTGCCCTGCCTGGTAATCAGAGATATACGCTGATGACCTAGACGTGAATACATTTCACAATCGCACAATTACCAGTGGTTCTTGACAAGGAAATAATTCTTAGCTCATCTGAGCACAATGAGCACATGCAGAGTTGTGAGGATTGTTATATTTCTGTTGTTTGTCCGTCGTTAACAATTGACTTTTCTAGAAACGTTTGGAATGACGTTGAAAGTGCGCATTATCAAGGGTACATGCCCGTCAGTCTGACAAAAAGGCGAGAATATATGTTACGTCATACGACGATTCAATTTTCTGATTGTCCCAAATGACGGTGTTGTGCGTTGTCGTAACATATATTCCCGCCTTTAGCTTGGCTAAACGTCATTTCAAAGTTTTCTCAGAAATATCGTTTGGTTTGGTTTGCATTTAAACCGATCTTACTAAATCTTTGTCAGAATTCAAAAGTCTAGTTCAAAGCTTGGTTAAATAGACACAAAAAACTAAGTCCGATCTTGATGAGACTTTATCAATCCCTGTTGTACTAGTTTGTGTTTTAATTGTGTTTTTTATTATGCGGTGAAAGTGTGCCACATAAGAGAGTCCTGTTTATGCGATGAAAATCACCCCATAATCGTGGTCGATTTCGTTTATGCGGCGATGCTGTTATGCAGCGTTATAAGGCACACAACCAAAAAGTATACACAGAACCAGTTTCAGTAGACAAGTACAAACCGTAGATGATGGCAAAATATGTAGTTTATTCCATAATTATGGAATGCGATTTGATTACTAAAGTTTAGTATATACCGGCTAGGCGATAAAGGGCGCCTGTATATTACTTCTGTTGTTGCGGAAAGCGATGTGATTTGATTTTTTGATAACTATAGCTTATTATATAGCGGCTAGACGAAAGAGAGTCGTTGGTTAATTAACATTCATTGACAGGAAGCGATACAAATAATTATGTTTCCATATTTCCTTACAATAGGAAGAAATTAATAGGTCTACTTCTTTGGGAAGCCTCTAATTGCATACGAAATAGCATATAAACAATCTAATAACTATATAAAACAGCTGTCTTTATATACATTCATACGAATAATATAAACATATAATATAAACATACACCGAAGAATGGTCAAGGTTTAAAAAAGCAAATCTTATAAAAAAATCGTACACGTATTACATGTATGCCACTTTTGAGTTCCTAGATATCAAATCTGAGGCTCCCGGACCAGGCTATGGAAAGGTCGACGAGACGGTATCCTGCATTGTACAGGATCTGCTTAAGCTTAGTGACAAGCTCGTTGACGTGGGCGCCAAGGGGTCGTACTTGGCACACCAGAAAGAGGTGACGTCAAACTTGACATTGCATCCGACATTTTTACATATTCGAGACGATCGGTTCTTATGTTTGATACGGAGTGAATACGTGCTGCAGACAGAACATGATGTTACTGAGAGATGTGAAAAAACAATTCGTACGTTAAGACATTTTGATACAACCAAGAGATATAGATTAGAGTAAAGTGCTATTAAAGTATCATTTTCACAAAATTGCAGATAACGCACTACAAAAATAAGGTAACGCAATTTCCATATCTACATTTACAGCACTGTATTTATTGTATTAAAAAAAATATCGAAACATTCTAGAAAACAATTTTATCGTGAAAGTTTTCGACAATACGCGTCTTAAAACAACAAGAATGACCGTTGATCGATGTGCTTTTTATATCAGTGACCAAAAATCATTGAATGGCACTTCGTATTACTTAAATATTATTGGCCAAACACCGTTGTGCTATTTTACTCAATGCGAAATATTCAAGTAACTTATCAGGAATGACCTGCGATCAATACGAACGTAAAGGGCAATTTATCTGTTAAAAATTAGGAAAATGTCAATTTTTGGCCCATAGCAGAACTGTTTTGACATTTTAGCTTTTTGTTTATATGAATAGGTAAGTAGGTTTAAGATAAACCTGAGTAACTGGGTTATATTGTTTAGATCTTACCTATGAATTTCCTTTAATTTAAACATGTTTTAAATATACAAACTACGAACTCATGAACTTGTTATTACATTCTGGGATAATATATACAATCCTATAAAAATGCGGGTAATCAAACATATTCTATGACAACACATGCTCACTGGCTAACCTTGTTTACACAGAGTTCGTTGTTTTAGTAAATCACCCTTTATTCCATTGGCAGACTACTTGGAAGGCATGGCAATTTCTTTATCAATTCAATGATGTATTAACAGACATGCCCTTCACTATTGCGCAGCAGCCCCGACTCAGGAAGTGATTCCAGCTTAGATCAGACGTTAGTGATTTCACTGATCATCATTTTCCCAAAATGACCATTCTTACAACACCAAGCGCAGGATGACCGCTCGAGGAGAATGCATGTGTACACAAATGTCATTAAACTGCTCTGTAGTTCGAGTGCGAAAGAGGGAAAAGTAAAATGTAACATGTTCGTCAAACTTCCAAGCTTTAGATACGGGACAGTTTATGATAAGTATGAGTAAGTATATATATCATAACGTAACTCGGTGTGAGATACTTAAGTTCATTATGTTCTTTCAAACGTGCACTTACAACATACTATTTCAAACAGGCGTATGAATAGCATTTTCACCAGGAAAAATCTGAGACAGTGATTTACGAACACTGTGTGACCATTATGTGACATTAATCATAATTTAACAACCTGTTTTAATTCTTTTTTGATAAATGCAATTTAGATGTCGAGCGTAAATGATATTGATTTCAATTTAATATTTTCAAAATTTCGCAAGATTTTTTATCGTATGATATTGATATTTAATGTTTTAACTTCAGACCACGAGTTTAATACAACATTTTATTTTACTGTGTTTCATATTTTTAGTATGTCGTACATTTATTGTTTAAAAGCTTTCTTAGTATTTTAATGATATTGCTTGTAATTAGTTATCAATTTATATAATTTTATCATTGCGCCTTTGAACGTTTATATGAAATGGGACCTATATAAGTTTGGTAAATAATAATAAAAGTAACTTTAAGTTAAACGTATATAGGATGTGTGGAATAACATCATCTAACACGATGCCTAGAAAACGAAAAATGGTAAAGAAATACGTTTTTCAAATATTTTACATTCTGTTAGAGCATTACGTTATGATATATATACGAACTCAGCAATTTCTTTCAAAATTGCTGTAAATCGGAATGACAGTATGTTGGACAAATGAATCTTACTACGTTAAGATTAAATCCTTGAACTTTTTGGCAAAAACTCCACGATTTGCTATGCCTGTAAAATAATAGATATTATGTAGACATTTAGCACTGGTTTGATCGGTATTCTATTTCATCTTCTCTTTACTGAGATGAGTTATATAAGACAAAGTGAGGAGCTTTTAAATGGACTGGTTGTAAAGCAAAATTAATTTAACCGATTCATTTTCCAATTAAGAATCTTTACGTGACCGTTTCTAGTATACAATACGTTTTGAAAACTGTGAGAGGTTATATAAGTTAAGGTGAAACGTTTGCATTAAATAACTAACAAATAGAACAACATTATTAATTATAATTAACTTTTAAACGGTCAGAAAACGATATGTTGAAATGTTAAGAAACTGACAAAAAAGTTATGGTATGTTTTAGTCATGGTCATGTTAGAAAATATAATTGGTTTATTTGTAAGGTAAACCGTCAACGTAATTGCTGAAATATATAATAAATAATGCATATGTATAAACAATTTAAAAACAGCATATTTGAATGTTCGCTTACGAAAAAACAAAACATTTAAAAATCCCAGAAACATCGAAATATTTGGCAATATCGATGACATCTGACCAGTTCACAGGCTCAAATACTTCGGGTTTATGTACATTGTATACACTTTGGGAGATCTTTCGGGTACCCCCTTATTGGCTTTGCGGCGTCGGTGGGTTTCCTGGTGGCCCTGTTTCTCTTTGTGGTAGATTGTCCCTTGCTGCGCCAGAGTGTTCAGCTCAGGTGGCCATGTTCTTCTTTTTGGCAGATGGCCTTTTGCTGCGTCTTTGTGGCACATGGACTCATGTTGCGCCAGAATGTTCACCTCGGGTGGCCATGTTCTTCATTGTGGCAGATGGCCTCTTACTGAACCAGAATTTTAATCTCGGTTGGCCCTGTTTTTGTGATAGATGGCCCCTTGCTCCACCAGAATGTTCACCTCGGGTGGGCCTGTTCCTCTTTGTGGCAGATGGCCTCTTGCTGCGCCAAATTTTTCACCTCGGGTGGCCATGTTTTTCTTTGTGACAGAGAGCCCCTTGCTGAGCCAGAGTGTTCAGCTCGGATTGCCTTGTTTCTCTCTGTGGCAGATGGCCCCTCGCTGTGTCAGAGTGTTCAGCTCACACGCTGCATCTGCTTAGTATTGGAATTCAGCACATGCGTTTGGGCAGCAAAGATCAGATGAATTACTATGACATTTAGTAAAGGAAATCAAAGAGTAATTTTGTACTGAAAGTGAGCCTTGCATGTATTAGCTCGTTGAATACATGAAGGTTATCTTTACATATTGGTCACCAAATACTATAACACTGACATTAAATGCCCACATTTACCAATCCCGACCAAGTTATGATCCAGATAAGCCATATTTGTCATACACTCGTACGTCGTAGCTTAACTCTGCAACACTTATAATCTCTGTTGCCATCGTCCAGTTTCATTTATGAGCAGGTCAATCCCGATGTTCGTCATATCGATACCCGCTTTCTGCAACATGCATACACAATGCATTTGAAACTACAGGGACATACCCAGTTGCCGCACAAAGAAGAAGCACTTTGATCATAATTAAAATACCAAATCTATACGAGCAAAATGTTGATCTAAAATGTTAATAGATAAAAGAAACTAGAATCAGTTTTTACACGTGTACGAATGGTGTCAAATATGTAGTTGTTATTGATACCGATTTCTTTGAATATTTTATTTATACAATCAATTATTAATTTATGTACTGGCTTGTCGATTAAGATCGCGTGTTAATTTCTACCATTTACATGAGACATATCATGAGTAAACATATTTCCTGATATAGAGTGAAATAAGTACTACTGTGTGAACTTTATTTGCATTGATAGAACCGGTTGGTTAATTATAGCTGTTATTGTATGAATGATCGTGAACGATAATAATACTGATTCACCAAGTAGTCAAAGTGCTGATCTTGGATTGAAAAGGTATATCCACTAAACATTATATATTTGGCATACACGTATGCTTTTTTGAGTGCCTCTGGCTCTAAGCGAATAATGAGGCCAACGGCTCGTTTAATGTTTATCGAGAGGCGAACAACGTTGTTTCAAGTTGAACCAGCTTAATCATTGATTCGTTGACGAGGAGGGCCAAGGTACTCCGGAGGGAAGGTACGTAAAACATGACACTCTCATACAGGATCTCATACCGCTTTCTTTCCCAGGCGAACGAGATTCTGTAATTCGGGCTTAACCGCCATGTTTTGGAAAATACACTAATATAGCATCCTTATATGAAGTTACAGCAGCAGTGAATTATTTAATGACATCAATATATTTGTTCGAATCACGAGTGTCATGCATTATATTGAATATAATTCTGAGAACTGTATTTTCTTCATTCCTGGGGGAGGGTTTGCAACACACCAGACTTTGTCGAAGACGAATAGCACAGAATGGATCAGCTGTCTGATGACTAAGTGCCTGATGAGATATTGCCTAAGAACCGGGACAATATTGTGAATGGACATGGCAGATCTTTGCTTGAATTTGGTTAATCCAGTGCTAAAAATTTTTAAATGTAAGAACAGACATTGATAAAATTATCGGCTTAAATTTATAAATTCACAGGGTAGAAGTTCAATAGATGATTTTGTTAATTGTTGAAGTGATTGTTTAAATATATATTGTCAGATTACAGTGTTCTTAATTTCGTTCTACGAACGTATTTAAGATATATACAAATGTAAATATGTAATTCTGAAAAGAAAAATGTGTTTGTTAGTATTTAATCTAACGCCAATGTTGCACAGAAGCAGAAAATTGTAGTAATGTTGACAATAGTCGATTTGTATGCTATCATTGATGAGATTTGTTTTTCAGTTTTTAAAAAAGATGTGCATTGTAATAGTATATCCAGTCAAATTGTCAATCAATCTTTTTGACATTTAATAACTAACAGAAATGATCAAAATACTGATAATAGAAATGCAATGGTTTAAGCTAGAAGTCATTATAAAACACTGTTCGGAATAAGAAATCTATTTATAATAACACTGTTCGGAAGAAAAAATCTATTTAGTATAGTTATCAGTCAAAGAAATAAGAGTATTTTAAATTTTCAAATGCTACGACATTTTGGAAAATATTAAAAGGAAATGTAGGTAAACAATCGTCTTCGTCAAAATTAACAACTAATATCATTTTTGTTATATTTTCAAGACATCAAAGATCGAAACTATAGATACAGATAAGCGTTCAGCCAATACCTGCCACGTTCCCCACAATTGCATTTTAGTTGTTATATTTACGACATTATCAGATTAAAATCGGCAATATATGGCTGTGATACGAGCCGGAAAATTGACGGCTTTTTGAAAAAATACACACTAATTTATTGTCTTCTGCAAAGTTTATGGATCATAAAATGATATTTCCGGAAGAAGGAGGCATGCTGACGAGGTGAACAATTTGGCGCAGTGGGAGGTTATCTGCTAGACCACCATGACACCGAGAGATATAGCCAAGCCAAAAAGGTTAATTAACAAACAAAACTGCACTCGACTGAACGTAAGCTGTCGATAACAAACTTTTCATTTCCTTTATGATTGTAATCTTGTTTGCAGTTTATTATATGTCTAACACACACCATAAATGCCATGCATTATTCAGGATAAAGACGCCTATGATGCACAAGAATAGCATTTGTGTTGGTGGAAGTGTATCCATACCTATTGTATACATCACCTCAGAAATAGTAGAGTCAATAAGTGTAAAGAATTTATTAATATTCATCGAAAATTCATGGTTAAATATTATGCATATTATTACCAAACAATGCTTTGATATTTTGTTCAAGATGTGTATATATTTTTTCTCCCACCTCAGATAAGTAGATCCAATAATTTAACCATGCTAGATATTCTAATCTTGCCCACGGGCGAAGAAAAAATGCCCGTATGGAACTCCTTTAAACGGTCACCACATTATAATAACCTCCCTTGTTGAAGACTGTCGTCAGTAGCATCAAGGAAACCTTGTCTTATGGTAATATTTAGAACGCTAGTTAATTATTTCTCGCTTCAAATGTCACCATAAAACAGTTTTCACGCACCATTCAAGAAATAATGCTTCATTTTCCTTATAACTATTTAAAAAGACCGATTTGACTATTAACATTAACTGGATCACTGCGCGCGTATCCATGACAACCACGTGCTATCGCATATCCATACGCCATTATTTTCACTAAGCACAAAAGAATTCCAGCAAAAAATACATTTTTAATTAATTTTGTTTAACTGAGATGGGAGAAAAAGCATCTACCATAGCCGCTCGTGTCAGATAGTTTCATCCCGACCCTCGCGCAGGGTGTTTTGTGGAAACTTGGTAAACCTCGTTTCCGCAAAACACCCTGCGCTCGGGTCGGAATGAACCTATCTTACACTCTCGGCCATGGAAGATACTTATACTCTCGTATATTAATAATTGATATGATTTTAACGTTTTAAACAATGGACTTCGATGTAACAGCTCCATGTAACTCTATTTATCGCAGGGTCATTTCCTCTCATCCTCTTGAGTAAGGGTCGCTACACCTGTGCGACTTTAGAAATATCTTTTGACAGCCACGGCGTGTCTTCTTCGCTCTGTGTGCTCTGTACATTCCCTATTTTTGTAGAATAACGCAAACGTTAATGGTGTCAATGCTTACACTATCGACCTGTTCTTATTACATAAGCAGGATACTTGTAAGTTGATCGATCTTGTAACATTCTATACAAACAAATTCTTGTAAAAATGTCCTTTAGAAGTACAAACAACATGAAATAATATCACTTTTTTACCTTTGATTAAAGTTAACCATTGATAACAATAAAATATACACCATGTCAAAGCCCTTTAGCACCGGATTGTACTGATAATTCGTTTAATTTTACTAGTCTATTTTTGCAATCTTAAAGACTTACGTCAAACACTTTCGGACTATTTTCAAATTATTGTACGATGTGTTTTAATTACTGTGAGGGGTGATGTAAATATAGGTGTTTATTGTTGGTTAAAGCACAAGTTTAAATGATATAGAAACTTTTATTGTTATGACTTCATGGAATTTTATAAGTTCGAGGCCAAGTAGTGCTCAAACCTATTAAGCATATATATGTACATGAGTTATGGTTGATCTTGTTTGCATTGTTATCGGCAGTATTTTCAATAAATGATGAATGATATTTTGTTTTCAAATTTAATGCAGTAGTTATGCACAAAATAAAATGAATATATCACTCTTCGCCTTTATCAAGAGCCGAAAAATCTCCATGGACACGTGAATTGTGAATCAGCCCGAAAAGGAGTTTCCAAATTATACATTGTCGAAACATTCACCGTTCAAACGTTATTTGTGTAATGATGTTCGAATTTTAAACAAATCGACAAATTGAGCATTTTTATTGCTAAAATGACATGTACATGACCGATATTGAAGTTTCCAAAATATTCCGATCGTGTTGCAGCAGACTAAATCTTCGAAAATAGAATCCCAGTCTACTGTGACGTCAGCTTTATCATACAATACCATTTTCTTTCATCGGTCAAATTTAAACGGCAGCCATGTTGGATTTTACGGAGAAAGAAAACAAACAATCATTTACCATTAAAATGATAACCAACCTTTTGGAATGAAAACATATTTTATGATTAAAGACAATTATTTAATTACCTAATTGAACAATCGAAAATGTGTAGTATGACCAATGTTTATCAAAGTTTAGCCAAAACAGGAATTTTATACAAGTTCTAGAATCAAGGGAAGTTATAAGAAATAGCAGTTACTGAGTAAGGCCGTCAATGGAATGGTTAACATATTCATATAGATTAAATTTAACAGTGAGTCACATGGAATAAATGACACGAACTATTTCATGCAATACAATTTCGTGGCATGTCAGTGCCAACGGAAGTCAAATGGAATAAAATAGAATTAAACTTATATGCAAATACGTATGCAAACGGGTTCTTACTCAATGAAGCCAAATGTATGAATATGTGCTAAAGCACGTAAAATATTAACATATGAAAGTGATGACGGTGAAGGGGCACATTGATAAAAAGATAACTAAACATGATTTAGTAGCATTTACATGGTAAGTCCATTTTTACTACATTCAGTACATGATTTAGTTTTGTGTGCTGATTCGCACTGCATCAATATAATTGATGATAAAACAAATTATTTTGTGTGTAATAACCATGGATTATATGTTAGCATACTAAGATGTAACTTAATTCACTTCAAGTAGGTATTGTCGGCACTGTGACCAAAGACTCTTTGTTTCTCCAAGATCAGCAGCAGAACTTGACAATAATGCCTGCCCGGTTGACATTTACTTGTTGATTGATAGTCCGGTCTAGCTAATGCAGAGGCTAGATTGTAGCTAGACCGCCTGGTAGTGTTGTTCTGAATTGTCAGTTCGCTAAAATGATATATTCAAAGGAATCAAAAGAACGAAATAATAGTCAAAAACTCAAATTATGACGCTTCTTCTAAAATTATTTGGAGATCCATTATTTCTGTTCCAACCTTGACACGCATTCAATGATCAATAGCTAAGATTTACTTATTTTACAATGATTGTGAAATGTTATCTTATCAGTAAATATAACTTTCTTCACAATAGCTCATTCCACACTGGTTCAAGTCATGTGGCGAATAATAACATGTTTGTGCTCGCCATTGTAGAAAAAAAATCTCCGAGTTAAAACATGTGGCCTCTGTTATCCAAACAACATCACCCCCAGTTTAAAACAGGAAATTACCATAAATGTCATATTAAACGAGCAGGACGGGTGCCTTTCGAGAACTTTGCGCGCTTAAAAAGTCCCGTTTTGTAACTTTTTGAAATTCTTCTAATTTCGCGTCAAACACATGAAAAAGCGATCAGTAGCCGCTGCAGCATAGCTGTACACATACCATGCTGTGTAAATCAGTAAAATAGATTACTGAATACATGCATTGGCTTAAATTCAATATATCAATACAACTCTCCGCAATTTTTATGTCACTCATCAAATGTATGCAATAGGGTATGTTTATTCAATAAACGCATAACAAGAGGTGCTATAAAAAGCGGCCGTAAGAATGCTTTTCATCGTTTTTTTTAGTTTAGGGTTAAGGTCATCATAGTTCATGTCTAAGAATTGGAAAATTAGACCCTTGAAATACCCGTAGTACGTTTTATTAGGACATGCACATTTAGTAGGATATTTACGGTATGAACATATGACTAAGGATGTAACAGAACACACATCTGCATAAAACTCCGATGAATAAGTGGGTAAAGCGCACATGCATGGTAATAAAAGGTACAGCCCACTATAGGAATAAACTATAAATGTTCTTCGTCTGTCTCACTCAAATTTCGCAAATGTATCAAACTTATTTAGTAGTGACCGGTTTTAATCATTGCAAAAACAAATCTGAAATATTACGTATAGGAATAAGCTGTGACAATCAAGCCCAAAACAACCATTCTTTGCAAAGGTATATATCTTTACAAGGAAGTCGATATCTTCTTGAAATTGATTCTTACAACCCCTAATCGAGCAATGTGTAGGCATCACATATATATTACCTGATACACACGTTCAAACGCCCATTACACAACTATGTCCACAGCTGTAGGTCTATATTGGACGTTATATATATGATTTTTTTCTATCAGCAGCTTGTTCACGGATAGTAGTGTCTGTCGATTTCCGTTACAGGTTGGTAAAAATCAGAGTGAAATGGAATTTGATGGACTGCGTATTTGATAATTTCAAATTATTATGTTCCTGTAGCCATAGCATGTACTGCCCTGGGGTCCAAGGAGTTCAATATAACGTATGTATTAAAAACTTTTGCAAATTTTATTTTTTGAAACCGCAAGGCGGAGGCCCTTGAAATAAGGTATGAATATTTATGCGAAAAACTACAGAAAAAAGCTCAGTAGCAAAAAGTTTAAACATAAACCCGGTTTAATGGCACTGAGTAAACGCCAAAGACATAGAACATAAAAACAAAATATCACCAATAAAAAACATGGAAGAACAGCACAAAACTCCACAAAAAGCACATTGCATACATACTATATAATATAAAAAAATCTAGGTATGTTTATCAATGATTGTTAGGTAGCCATATGTTCTGGTCGTTTGTTCAAATTATTTTCTTGCCCTCACGACTGGCCCTACACCTGTTGTACTAGGTTTTTATTTACTTTTATAGTCTTATTTAAGTCCCCTCTTAAACTTCATTCCAGAGGCAAGCCTGATGTTGTGGCTCTTGTTAAAATATACATGAGGGGCTTACCATGCCCTGGGAGTTATATATCTCATGACCCGTAATATACTAACTTTGAAATGACTTATGTAAGGAAATGACTGCAGGTGTTTTATGAATACCTTCCTAGGGATCCCATATTTCATCTCAAATCACAAGGCCAAGACCTTAGATATTGGTATGAAGACTCATTTAGTGCTTAGTTACTAACTACAACCATAGCAACCAATATTTTGTTTTTGTTTAAACATTTTATTATTAGAAGTTTTTATAAATATAAACATAGAATTACATAATGGAGACTCGTATATTGGATATTGGTTAAGTATGAGGTGTTCATAAACTTGAGCATTCGGGAGATATCATTAGTGTCATTTGCAAGTATACATAAGTGATGTGAGCCTACGACTAAAGAATAAGTAACTTTTAATTACACACTTGACAGTTGTTTTAACGTTGAAATTTCAGCGTCTACAACTCTTTCTAGACCTATCATAATTCGCCAACATTTCAACGTTGAAAAATGGCTTTCAACGTTGTTGTGTCTGCTGGATCATTTATAAAATATGAATATCGACCCGGTTGTTTCAATGTCTTACTGAGTCATAAATTTACACATTATCGCAACTTTAATTTCGATGTTGCCCTTTGAATAATAGGTTTTACAAGGTTTTTAGTTCGACCTATAAAATTTTCGATTTTAGTCAACACACCATCGATATAATCAAGGCATTGCCGCATTCAGCACTTTCAGTGCTTTGATATTATATTTGAGAAAAAAAAACCAGTCCCTTTGATGAGCACGCTGATACAGTCAGTAAACGATGTGTCTAAATAAAAAAAAATACTTACAAAATATTTGTGGCAGTTTTAATACAAGGAAGTGAATATAACGACTTTATTTGTTAGTTTATTTCATCGTCTAAATTAACTGAAGCACGAACATCGGCATATTTGAATGTTATTAACGAAACACAAGATGACAACGATATCCAACCACTAACACTAATTTAATACCGTATATTCCTATAATATTTTGGAAATCTTTGGCGTCACCCTTTTTGGCGTTATGGCGCTTCTCAGTGTCCTGGTGGCCATGTTACTCTTAGTGGCAAATGACCTCTAGTTGCGCGATATGATTAGCTCGGGTGGCCCTTTCCTCTTTGTGGCAGGTGGCGCTTGCTGCTCCAGAATGTGTTTAGCTCAGGTGGCCCTTTCCTCTTTGTGGCAAGTGACCCTTGCTATGCCTAAATGTTTAGCTCGGGTGGCCATATTCCTCTTTGTGACAGATGGCAGTTTGCTGCGTCAAAATGTTTAGCTCGGGTGGCCCTTTTCCTCTTTGTGGTAGATGGCCTCTTGCCATGCCAGTGTTAAGCTCGGGCGGCCCTGTTCCTTTTTTGTGGCAGATGGCCTCTGCGTCAGAGTCTTTAGCTCAGAGTGTTCAACTCGGAAGGCTATGTTCCCCTTTCTGGTAGATGACCTCTTGCTGCGCCAACCGTGCATCCGCTCAATATTGGAATTCAGGACATGCATTTTAGCAGCAAGGTAAAATCAGTTACTATCAAATTCTGTAAGCGAAATAAGTGATTTTGTACTGAATGCAAGCATTATATGTATAAGCTATGTGTACCAACCTTAACAAATACTCACTGCGGTTTTGTTAAGTGGTAACCTTATTCTTTTATTTTACATGAACTTATGTGAATTCACGGATATGACATAACACACGCCTATTTACACACATATTCATATAATTTATATAAATAAATATTGGAGTGATATTGTAAAGTTGAGGATAATAGGATTGTGCAGAGCGAAATACTGCAAAGTAAACTACAGGGAGAAACCCAGTAAACACACAATCTGAAGGCACTATGAATAAAATCAAATTCTTTAATGTATAGGAGCGAAATATCGAACTAAATTGTCAAACAAACATAAAATTCTACTCAGAACCAGTTCCATTAGACAAGTACAAACCGTAGATGATGGCAAAATTATGGAATTGGATTTGATTACCAAAGCATAGTATATACCGGCTAGGCGATAAAGGGCGCTTGTAAATTTCATCTGTTGTTACGGAAAGTGATGTGATTTGAATTTTTGATAACCATAGCTTATTATATACCGGCTAGACGATAAAGTCGTTGGTTAAGTAACATTCATTGACAGGAAGCGATACAAAAATTTATTATTCATAGTTCTTGACAATAGGAAGACATAAATAACTACTACTTTGGAAGCCTCTTATTTTAGAAGGCAGCTATTTTAGGTAATATTAGATAGTTCAAGTGGTCTTTTACATACAGTTAAAAACCACGTGAACAATCTAACATTATAAAAAATAGCTGTCTTCTAAAATGTCCGAGAAGGTATAAACTTTTTTTCAACTGTCTTCAAATATGCCCCTCTAAAGATTATGAGAGCATGATGTTACTGACAGATGTGAACAATAATTCGTATCTTCAGAAAGTCTGATACAACCAAGAGATAAAGATTTCATTCTACTTCAAGTACAGTGGTATTGAAGTATCATTTTCACGAAATTGAAAATTAAACACTACCAAAATAAGGCGACGCAATGTCCATATTTACACTTACACCACTGTAGTTGTTGTATTTAAACAAATAACGAAACATTCTTGTAAACAATTTTCATCGTGTAAGTTTTTCGACACTGCACGACTTTAAAAACAAGAATAACCGTTGATAACATTGTGTGTTATATCAGGGGCCAAAAATACCATTGTATGATATTTAGAATTACTTTAATATTATTAATTGGCCAAACGACGTTAAAGCTATTCCAGTCAGTGCGCAATACTGATATCACTTATCAGGAATGACCGGCGTTTGATCTAGACGTAAAAGGCAGGTTCTGTTAAAAATTAGGAAAATGTTTAATTTTCGACCCGTAACAGAAATCTGTTTTAATAATGTTGGCTGTTTTTGTAATAATAACTGGATAAGTAGGTTTTATCATAAACATAAGCAACTTATGCCTAGGTTATATTGTAATAATCTTACTAATGAATTTCCTTTGATTGAAATCTGTTTGAATAGACATGCTACGAACGAGTTTATTCCGTACTTTTAAAGGAGTTTTTTTAAATGGCAGTAGTGTGAAAGCATTTAATCTGAATGTTACCCTAAAGTTAACGTGTTTGAGCGGAGCCATTACATTGTGCTCCTTCTCGACCAAGATCATGTAGCGGCCTTAGTTTTTGAGTTAGATGTAACCGATATGAGAATAGTAGGGGTGAGGGTTTGTTAGAAACGTTTTATAATGTTATTCTTAGAGGTTCATTGATTCAGTGTTGACTGGAGAAATGGTCGTTAATTTGTTTTGGAGGTTTTTCTGTTTAAACTTGATGGATGTTTATTCTGTGTTCTGAATTAACGTAATTGCATTGAAAAGAAGAGTTTTGTATGAAACGCTTATGTTGACTGTATTATAGCCAAACTTTGAAAACGAATATATTGTCAGTTTTGCAAGATAAACTATTATCACAATTGTTGATGAAATTCTTAAAATTGATTGTTTAAGGTATAATGCTTATTGTGCTAAAGATTCCCTTTTCATATTGTAATTTATTCAATATCCGCAAGAACTTGCAATACTCCAGGCACAAGGGATCCCTTTTTTATATTATTATTATTATTATTATTATTATTATTATTATTATTATTATTATTATTATTAAACGCCGAAGGCAGAAAAGATATTATTATTATTATTATTATTATTATTATTATTATTATTAAACGCCGAAGGCAGAAAAGATATTAGTTCTAGAGCTTTGATTAAAGAACACATCACTTCCAATAAGTAACAGGTAATTTGATAAAATGAGATTGGAAACTCCTACACAAGAACTAGAGAAAACGTTTGATTTATGAACAAGAAGTATCATACTTTTCAAAATACAAATAAATCACTTGCACCACATGCGAAAATGTCACTGAATTCCAATATACAATACTTTGTTACGGCTTTGTGAATTTGGACTGTCAGATATTCAGTTTTGAAGAGAAAAACATGAACGAGGTGAGGTAATTAAAACAAATAAAACATAACGTCTACGTAGAAGTTAAGAACAAATCTTAGGGCAAAATCGTATTTTAGACAAAACATGTTAACGAGTAGAAAAGTACTTTTAGGAAAATGAGTGCGTTTCTGAATGCTGACTTATGCCTTCAAATAAACCTTGGCTGCGTGATTGAGTAACAGTTTATACTTGCGTTACTGCAGAAAGACGGCGTTACCTAAAGATGCACGTACGCCACTATGTGCGACCATCGTGCAGTGATTCAACGTGTCCCGAAGAATAGTTTGACAGCTTGTTTGATTTCAAAGACATTTGTTTCGTAATGACGAGTGATTACGGCTATTTGAAGTGTACTTACTTAGTTCCATATATATTTATTACATAAATTGTCATGTATATTTTGGTTTTGAAAGCACATTGTTAGATATGTAGTTGTTTTTGTTATTTAAAACTTCATCGACAATGTATCTAAATTTTATTTTAGTTTTTATTCATATTACAAGAACGTCAGCTAAAAAATAAAATTGACGTTAATCATTTACAATACTTGTTTCTTTAAAACCATCGAACGTTATGTTGTTTATATAACAACGTCATTCCAACGTCGTGACGCTCGATTATCTGCATATTTCAGTTATTTGTGCATATTTTGAAAACGGAAAACAGATTTGTTTTCAGAAATTATTTAGCTTTCTTACTAATGAAAAACCTAAAAATGTGCAAAAAATGTCCGAAGGCCCAAAATCGCACGACGCGGCCCATATAGTAATTTGTGTACACTAAACAGAAAATGCATGACATGTTAATAAAATGAATCAAATAAGCTTGGTATTTATCCTAATCATAAGGATGTTCACTTTCTTGTTCTTTACATTCTGTGATAATATAATCAATCCATAAAAAATCATTAAGCGGCTAATCAAACAAATTCTAGGACACAACATTCTCAATGGCTAACCTGGTTCACATAGATCTTATTCTTGTAGTAAATCAAATTTTATACCATCTGCATACGACACACTGGGAACACATAGCAATTTCTTTATCAGGACAATTTTGAATTAACAGACATGCCCTCAACTATTGCGCAGTAGCCCCGACTCTGGGAGGGCATGTTCTAAAACCTGGCCTGGCCTGGCCTGGTCTGCTGACTCAGCATTTTGTGTCGGGCCAGGCCAGGCCAAGCCAGGCCATATTTTATACATATTGAGATAAAAAGGACTGAATATACTGGAACACAATGGTAGATCTTTTTAGAAATGAAACTGCATGTTAAATGTTATGATTTTTTTTATTTAAATTAAAAGTAGTTTAATTGGAATATTGTTAAAACTAATCAGACATTTTTTAATTTAACTGCACAGATCTGGGTTTACAAATCGAATCTTAAAATAAAAGTAGATTTAGTATATATTATTTTTTACATACATATATGTTTTATTTTTGATGATTTTTATGTTTTGTCTTTATATAAGATGAAGATATTCCATCTCACAGTTCATATAGTTGAACATCACATTGTTCAAAACTACATGCATAGTTCAACTGTAAACTTGATTTTTGTATAAGTAAATTAATTAATTATGCATTCAATCAAACTAAAAAAAATATCTAAATAAAACTCAGAAAAAAATATATATTAACGATGCAATTTAGTTTCTTAATAAGGGTCTATCATTGTGTTCGAGTATATTTAAAGCTTGTACTCTCATTATGTATAAAATCTGGCCTGGCCTGGCCTGGCCCGGCCTGGCCCGACACAAAATGCTGATTTAGCAGGCCAGGCCGGGCCAGGCCAGGACAGGTTTTAGAACATGCTATCTGGAAGTGATTCAGGCTCAGATCAAGCGTGTTGTTCTCCATGAGAGAATCCTTCTGCCAAAATTCCCCTAGGATATTAAAAACCCATGTATATGTTATAACCCAGTCATTTTGTCAAACGTCCACGCTTTAGATACGGAATAGTTTTGTGTGTGCCTTCCTCAAATGTATGCAGTGATTTGATCTTGCATTGAGATAAAAGCAAACTGATAATGTCTGGCCGGAAAATGACATACCCTTCCAGTATATAGTGATATGACGTTTTAATCACCTGGTTTTACACAGTTAAATATACATGCATATTTTCTTTCTGAACGGAATCATTAGTCTCTTCATTAATATCTCTAATGTCAGTTCTGTTTTGTTCTATTTTATTCCTTTGAGGGGTCCATTGAATTCTTTTTATAGGACTTAAAAGAGGTAAGATTTAGCGTTTAAAGTGTAGGGAATCAACATTATAGAGAGACGCAAACACTATTGTCTTCATTGACTTCTTATTACATTAGCAGACGCTACCAAAGCTTATTGTAGGTCAGATCTTGTAATATTCCATGCAAATGCATGCAAAAACAACATAGCAAACATCACCAATTAGCCCTGGATTGAAATTGATCATTGCCAACAATAAAACACACAACACTGCCGAAGCCCTTTAGCACTGGCTTGAGCGACATTCTATTTCATCTTCCCTACACTGATACAGTCTAAACTTGCTTTGTCGATCTCTGATATCTCGATTTTCCGATTGTGTCGAACCTTTTCACCGGTCCCAAATTTATTCCTTCTTTTTCTATATAAAATAATTCTGCATATGTTGATTTTCTATATCGATTTTTTTTTCTTTATGTCGAAGTCATATTACAGTCCCTTTTGTCGAATTACACACATTTTCTGTGTTGTTTATGTCGAAAAACAGATATAGCTTTAGGTGCGAAAAAAATCATGACGGTCTGTGCCATGCCGCTAAATTACCGAGCGTATAAAATCACAAACTGTGGAGTAAAATTGGAAAGTGTGAATAATTAAAGTTGTTTGCTTTTGTTTTTGATTAAAGAGACATTTATTTACCAAGCTCGTGATTTTTTGTTTATGTTTAAAACAAGAGATTTTAATTGTTCGATGTCATTCTCAAATGGGCCCAGAGCGAATACTTTTAAAATGTCAGATGTTAGTTCCACTGCTCTGGTCGACCAAATCAGAAGGACCCGGTGTAAAATGATTGTTTTATATCTGTGATTGTGTAATCAATAAACGTGAAGTTGAGTTTAGTTCTGTTGTTCCATGTTTCTTGTTTATGATTGTTTGTTTTGGTTTTCTATGTCTTCGATGTTTACCCCGTGCCATTTACGGGGTTTATGTTTAAACTTGCGGCTATTGAGCTTGTTTCTTTAAATTTTACATATAAATATTGGGTGGTATTGAACAAATTGAGGAGCTCTTGGATGGAATGCTTGTACGGTAAAAGTTATCTAACCGATTCATTTTACAATAAGAGGCTTAAGAGGCTTCACGTGATCAAAGGCAACTCTAAATACGTACGGATTACAGTTCATTTCAAGACGGTCGGGTAAGCAAGCTTAGCGTCTTGAAGTCGGGCTTTACTGCCAAGTTCTGGCGCGTGGAAACAATCATTCAGAACGCAGATTAAAATAGTTTACCTCATGTAAGTCTTCTGTTCAACGCCAACAAACAAACAAATCGTTTTCTTATTATTAAAATGTTATTTTTGGTATAATTTCGAAATAATCCTGTATTAAGTTTCATTTTTGAGCGCTTTTGTATGTTTATACATTCTGATAAAATCATGACGTATAGTTTTATTACACGAGTACAGTGATATAGAAATATCATTTGCGCATAAAATGCAACGAAAATATTATAAAAAACGACGTATTGCCCATATTAACATTTTAACAATGAATTCTCATTTTTGAAAATTAGTGAAACGTTCTAGACTTTGTTTTATATTTCTTTGACACTATTCATCTGCAAAAGTAATAACCGTTGAATGTATTTACGTATGTTATCTTTGCGAACGACGTCGTGCTATATACGATTCGTGCGCAATACTGATATAACTTATAAGGAATGAATTGCGTATGATACTTAAAATAAACGTCATGTATTTCTCTAAATCATATTCCATGGAACACATTAATTTTGAAACCATAGCAAAACAACGTTTTGATTATACATGCATTGGCTTCATTTGATGTAATAAATAGATGCTTTAGTTTCGTGGCAAGCCTTTTCTATGGTATGTGTAGTATAAAAAATATGACTCGTGAATTTTTGAAGACGGTGCATTTTATAGTGATACTACTAACAACTATTTCCCGTACTTTCAAGATGAGTAAAAAGATTTAAAAAATGGTAGCGTCAATGCGTTATATGATATATTGTTTAACCTGATTGTGTTTATTTGGTTTAACGTTGAGAGCGTTAAGAGTTGGTTGTTAGCGATTTGAGAATAGCCGAGCTAGAGGTTTATAAGAAACAATCACATCTATTTATATATCTCTTAAAATGAAATTGTTTCATTGTTTATTATATATTACATGATTTTGCGATAATAATCTCCAACCATGTTTACTTATTGTAATCTACTTTTCACTGGAATTCCCAATGTTACAGATACAAGAGCTGCCATTTGTCATTACTATGAAAATAAAGCACGCGGTTTGGACTGCCCATAAATGTAACTAGTAACTAGTCCTGGAACAATCTATTACAAGACGGAAACGATATTAGATGAGGAGTTATGACTTTAGCACACGCCACTTTCAACAAGGAACGTGTAAATTGATATCTCGAGGGGAGACTCCTACACAAGAACAAAACAAAATGTTGGTTGGATTAATTGACATGTGATATATTTCAATAACTATAAATAAATCACTTTCAAGACATGCAAATGTGTCACAGAATGCAACTAAACAGTGTTATACGGCTTGTTGAATTGGGAAAGGCAGATATTCAAATTTGTGGTGAAAAACTTGAAGAGATGAAGAAATTAAAACAAGCAAAACACAACGTGGGCGTCCTTGAATCGGTTGTGTCGCAAACAGTGTCTTTATGTATATAGTTTCTGATGATACAGAACCTGATAAATTTATCTCATATATGTATGTTGATATCAAAGTATATATACGTTACTCACTACTCGACTAGGCGTATTTAATGCAAAGACAGCCATTGTACATACCACGTCATTTGATGTCATATTGAAACAGAACGTTGATATATTTTTTGAACGTTTTACAGCCAGACATAAGTATTTCCCACCAAAAATGACCAATGCAACAACATGATGATCGCGTGAGAACAATGTTTACGTACGACAGAATTAATTAAGAACTATTTAGTAGCACATGTGTAACAGAGGGACGAGCAAATAGATATCCAAATATTCACGATCTAGATACGGGAGATTTTGGTAAGTATGTGCACCGGCTTGAATGTTATTATATTTCATCTGCCCACTACTGGTAATTTGATGAAATGAGACGAAGTCAGGAGCTTTTAAATGGTCGGATCCCTTGTATAGCAAGGTAAATTTTACCAAATCATTATACAATTTTGAAGACTGACGTGATAAAAATATAACAGACTTTTTTCGATTCTTTTACTCTACGTTTCTGATTACTGTGAGAGGTAATATATATGTAGCTTATGATGTACCGGTTTAGTTAAGGTCGCTGATTCACCAACATTTATAGACAAAAAAAAGCGATTCATATCATTACTATACATACTTCCTGTTAATAAGAAGAAATAAATACTACTTCAGGAAGTTAATTTTCATTGAATGGGCTGGTCACTCCTTGCGCGTTAAATACCTCGTTTTGAACATACTTCACAACTATATAAAAATAGCTGTCATCGTGTAGATTCTCCCCAATGAACTTGAAAAATCAGGTTACGACATGTACAAATATCCTGGAAAAGTGGACTAATTTTTAGACGACACTTCATCCACTACGTTTATATAAACATGCACGGACTATTCAACGTTCTTACCATAGACTTACATTTTTAAAAGTTTTTCCACTAATAAAACATGCACCTGTTAACAAGTATGTTATTTACGCGTTCCTTGGGATCAATATTAAAGCTACCATGCTATTTACGCGTTCCTTGGGATCAATACTAAAGTTCCAATGCTATTTACGCGTTCCTTGAGATCAATACTAAAGCTACCATGTTATTTACGCGTTCCTTGAGATCAATACTAAAGCTACCATGTTATTTACGCGTTCCTTGGGATCAATACTAAAGCTACCATGTTATTTACGCGTTCCTTGAGATCAATACTAAAGCTACCATGTTATTTACGCGTTCCTTTAGAGCAAAACTAAAGCTCCTAGTATGGTCAAAGGTTATAAGGAGGCCAGAGAGGCGGTATCCGATCGTGTCCAGCCAATCTTTAGGCTCAAGCATTAATAGCACAAGAGGGCGGCTCGGAGTTCGAAGTTTGCATATCCAAGAAGGTAACGTCATGCATGACGCTACCGCACAGAAACCTTGTAAAAAAACCGGTGTTTCTCCTTCTGGCGGTCGGCATGGTGCTTGAAGTTAGGCTCCTTCGTCAACTTCTTTTGAATATAGACACAATAAGGAAGGCGCACTGTTAAAATTTTAAATCAAGTAAAGATATCACATTTTGTTGTCTGCACAACAAATCGAATAAACCAGTCCCGCCTTATTTAGTTACTGGTGTAATTTTCTATCTGAAACTTTCGAGAAAATCGGTTTTAAAAGTTCATTTGGAATAAAAAAAATATTCCAGACAGAAAATTATGTTACTGGGAGATATAATTTTTCAGTACCTTAAAACATTCTGAAACAAACAAGATATATGGCTTTTTACGACTGCAGTGTTATAAATATTCCATTTTAGCAGAAATACCGATGCAAAATTACACATAGTGCGACGCAATGCCCACATTTGCACCTGCATCAATGATTTATTATATTATAATACTGATGTAACTTATAAGCCTGACTTGCGATTGATACAAATATAAACATCCAAATTTTCTCCAATACCGATCACTAACGAAATTTTTAAGTTGAAACCGTTACAGAATATGTTTTATCATGTTGGCTTTATTTTATATAATAAATATACGAGAATGTTGTATGATACACCTTAGCAACTTCTAAGGAATTTCTCGTTATTCATTATTTATTCTCACTCATGAATTCAAGCTTGCTATTTATTGTTACTACCAACAACTATATTTCAAGATGAGCTATTTCACAAAGGTAGTAGCGCCAATGCATTTCATGTGAATGTTACCCAAAAATTTATGTGCTTGAGCGGGACAGTTTCTTTGCGCTCCTAACAGACCAAGATCACGTAGCCGCCTTCGTTTTGGAGTTGGTTGTAACCGATCTCAGTAGGAGGGATTGGGGGCTTATCAGAAACAATCACATGTTTCTATTTTGCTAATAACAAAGTCACTGCTGCGGTTTTAATTGCCAATATTTGAGCTTAAAGTTACAAAAAAAGATGAAGCCGATTTTCATTGTGAGAAATAATCATGAATAAAATTTTGGATGTTTTGCTGTTTGAACATGGCGTACTATATGTATGATTTTATGTATGATACATTAAGTTTCATATTTAAAAAGCAATACATTAAAAAGAGGTCATGGCAATTTTGATGTAACATTCAATAATTTGTTAATGATTGTGATTTAGGAAAGTCCGATAATCAGTTTTGTGGTGAAAAGCAAATTTTTTTTAGATGAATGTATGAAACACAACTTGCGCGTAACGTAAACTTTAACTAAATCTTAGGGAAAACATTCATCGGAATTTGAGGTAAGATCATCAAACGAGAGGAAAAATTGAAATACTAAAATTAACAATCTCATCTCAAATGAGAATATTTTAACGTACATAAAGTAATGTGTGTGAAGTTGGCTCAGCCATCGGCAATCGACAATCGACATTCGATATTATATAGCAAATCTTCAATGTCGAGCTGCAATGTCGAGCTGGACCGAATTCTAGCTCGACATTCGATATTATATAGGAAATATTCAATGTCGTGATGAATCGTCGAGCTGGACGGAATTCTAGCTCGACATTCGTTAGTATAAAGCAAATCTTCAATGTCGACCTGGAAAGTCGAGCTGGACGGAATTCTAGCTCGACATTTGATATTATATAGCAGATCTTCAATGTCACCCTGGAACGTCGAGCTGGTAGGAATTCTAGCTCGACATTCAATATTATATAGAAAATAGTCAATGTCGTGAAGTATTGTCGAGCTGGACGGAATTCTAGCTCGATATTCGATATCATATAGCAAATCTTCAATGTCGTGATGAATTGTCGAGCTGGACGGAATTCTAGCTCGACATTCGATATTATATAGGAAATATTCAATGTCGTGATGGATTGTCGAGCTGGACGGAATTCTAGCTCGATATTCGATATCATATAGCAAATCTTCAACTTCTTTCAGCTCAGATACCTTAATGTGGTTAACTGGTATCAGCACTCATTTAGGTGGTTAAACCAAAAAACAAATTGGCCAAGAAAGCTCTTGTACAGCAAAGGAATTGTCAGGAAATCAAAAAACCACATTTGAATAATGTTGAAGGTGAAATCATTGCAAAGACAAATATGTATTTTGACCTTAAACGAATCAAAATCTCGTTTCCCCCATTTGTAAACAACATACTGGTCGAAGGTTTTCCTTCAATAACGTTTTTTATTCCGTAACCTAAAAGCAAGAAATAAAAAGCCGAGGGAGGCATGGTAATTGTATAGCAGAATGCACGTCATGATGTTTTGGAAATATATACTTTATACTACATACAAGGCGAAAACAGGTTCCGAAAATCCTATTTTGTTCATCGTTTCGCCACCGTCTTGCAGCTCAGATACAAAAACCTCACTTAAATCATTGCAGATTCAGAATTCGTGTACCATCCTGTGAATGGCGTCTCCAGAAAGATTAAGGAGTAGAAACATCGTATTAAAACAGGAATAATAAGCATTTTCATTTGAAGATAAACGAAATCTGTTTTGTTGATTCACAGATAGTTTGAAAAATCTCTTTAATCAACATTCTCATGTGGTTTGTTGTTCTTTTTTGAAAGACTTGATGCCTGTGTTCTCCCGACGAAAGACGGAGTGTGGAAGTTATACAACATCTTCCGTTATGCGATTACATAGAACAAAGAAAACATATCATATTAATTTATAAAACACATTAGTGTTGTTATTTATCTAAAACGTTTGGATTTTCCCCTGCCTTGATTCTTAAAAACTGTGTCAATAAGCGGATAAAACAAACAAGTATTATAGAAAGCATATGCGGTTGTCCGGATTCCGCAGTGGTTAGCGCACGCGCCTCTCACCAAGGCCACCATGATTCGATTCCCGGCCTGGATGCATGTGAGTTTGGTGAGCGGAACTGAACAAGTGGGTTTTCTCTTGGTACTACAGTTTTACCACAGAACACAAGACTACGCTCCCGTGCAACATCGTGCCAACGAGAGTGATTTAGTACATCATATTTTTCTCCACAGTCGTTGTATAATATATAATTTTAAAACTAATCTTTAAACTTAGATCATATGCTTAATCGATTGCAGTGTTAACCTTAGTGGTAGATACCTCTTACTGCGGTGGCACAGAGATGACATCCGCAACACATAATTTTTATGGTGACCACAACTAAGTAACTTGAGGCCACAACTTAGTAAATTATGGCAACAACTTAGTAACTTGTGGCCACAACTTCGTAACTTGAGGCCACAACCTAGTACATTATGACAACAACTTAGTAACTTGTTGCCACAACTAAGTAACTTGAGGCCACAACTTAGTAACTGCAGGTCACAGCTTAATAAATTGTGGCTACAACTTATTAAATCGTGGCCTCACCTTGGTAACTTGTGGCCACAACTTAGTATAGCTGATCAAAACAGCTGTGTCATCTCTGAGCCTTTATGGCTTTTACCGGTGATAGTACGGTTCTATGAATAGCCCGTATATATTTTGCCTGTACAAACAAGCCTTAATCAGTCCTGATGGAAGCAATAGGAAGAAGAAAGTGAAGGGAACGCTGTCATGCTAGCGAGTCATAGTTAGGGACATGGATGATAAACTCAAACTTAACGCCCAATTCCTTCGCCAAGCACCATTGTCTCATAATTCTGTAACCATGATTACGTCCAGAATGCTCGATCACGTTGTCAACAAAGTCACAAATAGAACGAGCGTCACTGTACTCTCTTCGTCTCAATACTCTATGCATAGGACTTATTTGAATTACTAGTATATGACTTTTCCTCAAAAAGGTAACAATTTAAGCATAAGAAATACCTTCCTAAAAGTAATCTGATATAAGACTTCGTCCATATTATTCACCTTTGCTGGATACAAATAGGGTTTTTAGTATCAGGGTGCTTACTATTTTATAACTATAAAACGGCTGTTTTGATTGGCTACACTAAGTTGTGGTCACAATGAGAATAAAGAATTGGGGATGTCACCTCTGTGCCACCGTATGTATATGGGATAAATTCTGAACGCATGGCAATTTCCTTTTCAAAACATTGACATTTCTACTGCCATGTGACCAGCTTACCGTTCGCCATGAGAGAATCTACAGCTGTGTATACACATCTTTTATATGATACATCTCTTGAAGAAGCTTAAAATTGTTAGGACAGGTCCAAATAACATTTATTGTGTCTGTTTAGAACCAATATTTTATAGAAATGCTACACTATGTCTCCATTTTAACTCATTCTTATAGGATAAGCAAGTCGCTGGTTAACCTGGTCGTAGTTAATCTAGATCTTGTAATTACTATAAACTGAATTATGCAAGAGATTATAAGAATCACAAACAGCATAAACAATATCACCATTTTACCTCGGATTGAATCTGATCATCGAAAACAATATAGGAAATACCATCAAAGCCCTTTGGCACCGGTAAGAGCGGCGTTCCGTTACAACTGCACTGAATTTATTGTAATTGGATCGCAGTTGAAGACTCACGTGACCAAAGGCTTTCAGACGACTTCTAGTACGATATGTTCTTTAAACTGTGAGGGGTGAGTTAAGTATAGGTGAACCTTTAGGGTTAAAGCATTTAAAAAAGTAAAACAACGACTTCCATAACAACATTTTGGTCTCATTCATGCGCACTCACTAGTTTCAACAATTGAAATTTTAAATATTTCACACAAAACAAAAACTAACAGCAATACAAATTTTAGCTAGTAACAAAAACTACATATAACGTTTAATAAAAATATAAACACTTTGAAAATGCTAGGGAATACTTCAGGTCACAGCTTCATACGCATGAATAGGAGTATATATCAGGACAATGTCGGCACAATATTATACGCCGTCTCAGAAAACGTACTTGTATATACAATTAAATTACCTAATAACTGTCATTCTATATGGAAAAATCACGTTCTTGAAACATTTAAACAATAGGACTAAATGATAAACAACTAACAAAAGAGTTGTGCTATTTTTGATACATAACAGGCATGAGAATGAGTTGTACTGTCAATTGTCAACTTAGATGCCAATACATAAAATAAATAACGAAAATGTATAAACAATTTCAACGGTTTCTTAAAATTAATTAAACACTACAACACTGCATATTTGAATGTTCACTAACGAAAAACAAAACATTCCAAATAACAAAAGAATTGATATAATTGGCAAGAATGATGACATCAGACAATTGACACAGGCTTGATGACGTCAGATTCCTGTATGATCTTCTGGAAGTCTTTGGGGTCACCCTTCTTGGCTTGGCGTCGTCTGTCCGTGTCTTGGCGGTCTTGTTCCTCTTTGTAGCGGATGGCTTCCCGCTGGGCCAGAGTGTTCAGCTCATCACCCTGCATCAGCTCCCTAGTGGAAGATAAGGACATGTATTTGAGTCGCCAAAAGTCGGATGAATTACTTTTAAATGTTAAAAACGAAATCAGTGAGTGACTTCGTACTGTAAGAAAGTATTGCATGAATTAGCTCGCTGCAGGTGATAAGAGTCCCAAGCATTTAATAACTCACTGTGAGATCAAAAAACGTATGTATTGAATTTATCTTTATAGCTATTAAAGCCACAAAATATAGGCTTGATAACTTTTTTTAAATTACATATTATGATGTTAAACTCATTTGACTTAAATGATCAAATCAAACACAGCAAATGATTGGTGTACTGTTGATAAACAATAGCGATATTTTGGCGCTTTTTTAACCACGTAGCTATTAATTCATAAATCCCACTTATTATTCCTTATATTCTTTCATCTGTGCACAAATCATATGCTTTTTTGTTTTTAACATTAAATGTAGATCGGTTACACAACATAATGCAATACACTTGAATTATACGCCTTAAAAAACAAACAAACAATCAAACAGTATAAGCAATTGGCATTATTGAAATCATGTTTTACATATGCTGTATCACTGAAACTAAACGCCCGAAATTGCAACTTATCAACAAGTTCAGATCTAGATAACCCATATCTTCTTAGCAATTGAACCACACTCGAACACTTATTACTTCATATCGATGGTACCGCTGTTGTCATCGTCCAGTTTCTTCATGAGCAGGTCAATCTCAATGTCCGTCATGTCGATACCCGCATTCTGCAACATGCATGAACCAACAAGTTATAAATAATGCAGTGGAAATGCAAAAAAAACTATTCAATACAATCTTGCTTAATGGCGACACAATTATTTATTTGAAAAGGAATCGGATAAATACACGGATTTGACATGAAACCGTACATTTTACACAAATAGTCATGTATCATCTGGTATCAAATAATATTGGGGTAACCGTCTTGGAATGGTCAGGTTGCAGTCTACGCTTACAATAACAAATACCATTCGGAATACCTCGGTCATTTTCCATCAAAAACAACCTCGGATATATGCCGGTACATCAGAAGAAGTAGTTCGTGCTTTTTTAAAATAATAGTATTAATTAATTGTAGTGTTTGAACATGTATTTTGTATTACTAAGTTTAAATCGATTGCCAGTGTTTTATTGCACAAATAATTAAGATATTAATGACTAAAGTCATAAAATCGAACTGCTAAAATGAAATTGCTACGCGATGTATTTGCAGTAGTTAAATGTAAACATTTCTGACATTGTAAACCGCCCATAGACATCCGCGGTTGTTTTCAATGAAAAATGGCCTTGGTGTTCCAAATGTAACAAAGACGATGTAACTGCAGAGCAAAACAATGCAAAAAGAACAGGGAAAATCATTGTAGCCACACAACCTAGAGGCATTAAGAACAAAATCAAATTATTGAAAGTAGAAGAGCATACATAGAACTAAAATGACAAGCAATTAGAAACTATTACTCAGAATCAACTTCCCTACAGTATACGAGAACAAGCCTTGAATGACTTCAAGCAGAACATGCAGTGTCTTCCATTTTTATGAAATGCTATTTCTTCGAATATTTGATAAATACAAACATTTGTTATAAACGGTCGCTTGTTCGTTTAATTCCATTGTTAGAAAATATGATGTTTTTTTGTTACCAAAGCTTAATGTATACTGGCTAGGCAATCAAGGCCGCTGGATCATTAACATCCATAGACAAAGAAAAGCGATACCAATCGTTATAACATAGATCACGACAATAGGAAGGAATAAATACTACTTTATGAACTTCATTTGCATTAATAGAACCGGCTGTTCTATAATTATGTGTTAAATACCATGTACAATGCATACTTCCCGTCAACTATAAAAAAATAGCTGTCGCTGTGCAAATTCTCCCTATATATCTGAGAAATAAGTTCAGATAGGTCATTGAAACAGACACAGAATAGTCCACTTTCTTATCTTACACTTAAAAAGTATGTCCACTAAGACAGCATACACACTCCTTACATGGATTCCATTTTTCAGTTCCTCGAGATCAATACTAAGGCCTCCGGTCCGGTCAAACGTTAACAGGAGGTCAACCAGGCGAAAATTGGTCTTGTCCAGCCACTGCTTCAGCTTGGTCATGGGGTCGTTGGCGTGGGCGGCCCAAGGGTCGTACTTGGCGCATCGGAAGGAGGTGACATCAAGCATGACGCCTCCGTACAGGATCTCAATGCCGCGTTCCTCCTCTAGGCGGTCGGCAAGCTTCTTGAAAGTTGGCTTCACCGTCAAGTTCTGGCGAACATAAGCAAATGTAAAATGCAAACTATAATTATTTCACCTCATCTAAAGTTATCTTATTTTGACAGTTGTCGTCTGCTTGGTGACAGGAACATTACCAGTAGTTGCCTTTTTGTTATAGATTTTTATTTATCCATTGTTTTTGTAAACAGTTTTGCAGACAGAAATATTCTTGAATGTTTTCTATTATTCAAGATTTGACAGCATACACCTGTAAGAACACTAATAACCCGTTGATTGTAAACTCGTGTTTCTTTGTATATGTGTATAAACGACGGTGTGCTATTGCAATCATTGCACAATTCTGGTGTCACTTAAGCAATGACTTGCGTTTAATACAAACACATCCAAGTTTTTAACTGTTTGAAATACTAAGAAAGTGTATATTTTGGAAATATAACGAAACAAATTTTTGATTATGTGAAACAAATTTTTGATTATGTAGGCTTTATTTCATTTAATTAATGTTTTATGAGAAACCTTAGCCACTTCGAGATATAGAAAGGCTGTGATATTCTTACTCATGCCTTACTGTTTTCATAGACCTGTGCATTTTATAGTGATAGTTACAACAAGCAGTATTCAAGTACATTCAAGATGAGTCATTTCAATATGTAGCAACTTCAATGTTTAAGTGTAAATGTTACCCCGAAGTCGATGTGTTTCAGCGGGGCCGTTTCATTGCGCTCCTCCCCAACCAAAATCACGTATCCGCCTTCGTTTTGGAGCTGATTGTAACCAATCTGAGGAAAACAGGGGTTGAGTTTTAAAGGAAACAAACACATGTGTCTATTGTGCTATTTAGACATAAATCTTACTAAAGCGACTCTCAAACCATGTTTACCTAGTGTAGTTAATTATTACCTATCCACTAAAACTGACACAGCTGTTCCAGTCACAAGGGCTCTCTTTTTTATTATTATTAAAAGGAGGCACCAGGCTGGGACTGCACATGAATGCACGAAAGAAGCAAGACGATTGTCCTGGAAAAAATCTATTTCAAGACTGGAACAATATTAGTTATCGAGTTATGACCTCTGCACACGCTACTTCCAATAAGAAACGTGCAATTTGATAACATGAGATATCATGAGAGGAAATTTCTACACAATAACGAAACGAAAGGTATGATAAATTGACAGGTCTTATTACGAGTTTCCAAACATACTAATAAATAACTTGCCAAGCATGCAAATATGTCTCCGAATGCCAAGAAACAATAATTTGTTACTGCTTGGTGAATCATGAAAGTCAGATATTCAGTTTAGTAGCGAAATCCAGAAAAGAGGTGAAGAAAAAAAAAAGAGTTAATAGTAAAAAATCTGAGGGCAAAATTTTATAACAGAATTTGAGACTTTAAATCTTAACGAGTAGAAAAGTTCTTAAGAACTTGACAGCGACTTAATTAGAGATGCTTTTACAAATATACCATTCAGGATGAAACGAACAGGGAGATAATCTCGGCTGTGTCATGACTGATCAATAGAAACACATTGGTGTTGTTGCCTGTATCTTGTAGTGTCGTTGTTGTTTTTCAACAAATTAAACACACGTTCTAACACGTTTTTTTAAGAGAGGGTTTATGGCGGCTCCAAACAAATTCAGAAATGTATACCATAAAAGTTATCTGGTAAACAGTCTAAGCAACTATTTTTTTCTCCTTATTCAAACAGACAGAACCTTAAACATCGTGGTGTTTCACTGTGTTACCTAGATACTATACCTCAGTAAAATTTGATGTAAAATCCAAATATTTGACCCAATTTCTTACATCGAGTCTCTCCAGCGCTTCGTTGTTCTGTATGCCGGACGCAATGTGGGGAGCACCCTTCAGGGGTATCCTGCAGAAACTGATGTCGAGATCCAGCAGTGTGCGGTTGGACTTCAACATTTCCTCCAGCGACACAGAACCTTCCAGTCCGAACCCGTTCATACACAAGTTCAGGGACTTGATACCAGTGTTTTCCTGAATGCAGATGTTGTGTAGAAATTATTCATCATTATATGCTTTGACGTGGTTTATAAATATAACTCCGAGAGATATAAATGGCAATTCACTGTTTTCGAACTTGCTATCAGCTCTCACTTCCAAAGCCCACTGTGTGCACAGTGCTGGGACACAATTTTAATGGCGTAATTTTCGAAACTGCTTTGCACCAGCATACAATGTAACGCGCATTTCTTTCAAATGATAATTCAATGTCATTTTGTATCACTTTCAGGCATAAACAATTGTTTTCTGTATTAGTTCGCATTAAATTTCACTCAATGGATTGCAAAAGTTGATATTTCCCTAGTGGTCGCACCATTCGTGAAATATAGCCTTAGATGCTCACTCGGTGAAATAAATATTGCGATGGTAAACAGAAACAAACATTTATATTTTATTATATCTTCAGTATTTGTGAAGATCGAACAACAAATGGTTATCATACTAATGTTAAAAAAAACAAGTTTGGTAATTTATCTTAAACATTTGAATTTTCACTGTCTTGCGTCTTGGATGCTGTTTCAATATTGACAATAATATTAAAAGGTTTGCAGTGGATAATGCAGCATATGCTCAACTGCTAACCTTGATAATGTCTATGTAGTTTTTGGTAGTAAATTACCTCTCTACAATAGACAGAAACATTACATTTGGTACACATGGCAATTTTCTTTACAACAGATTGTATTTACCACCATGCCCTCCGCGATTGCGCAGCAGCCCCGCCATTGGAAATGGTTCCAGCTCAGATCAAGCGTAACAAGAGTATCGTTCTCCATGAGAGAATCCCGCAGCCATCGTGCACCCTCGTCCTCGAAATTATTGTGTCGCAAGATAAGTGTCTTCAGGTCCGTGTTTTTCTGGTGTTTATTGAACATAATGAATTCAGCTAATACATGTAGGTTGGTGTCCAAGCGTATATATGTTACTTGTTACTCGTATTTAAGGCAAAGAGAGACTCTATTTGTACAATTCACATAATTGTGCGCCATTTGTAAACATTAATACATATATCGAGCATTGTTCAGTGAGATATGCAGGTTTTGCACTTATAATTATTGTCCGCTTAAATGCCAATGCTTCAAAACCAAACACTGGATGATTGCATGAGGAGTATATTGTAAGCTTTCAGGAAGTCTTAATGAAGGTATGTATGTATTCGTGACAAGTGACTGTAAATAACAAAGATTCAATCGAAGTCGTTCATAAGAGTGTAATATGGTATCACACAGCCCTTAAAGAAATTCAGATATATCAGGCCCTTAAAGCATTTATTATGTCTGTAAATAATTTATCTTTTTATTCCGATCACTTATGAAACTGTCTAATTGTAGCCGCTTTAACAATTATTCGTTACTCCAAAAGACAAAGACAATACTTTGTATAACATTTAATAAATGCCAAGTATATGGCCGAAAATTGCCGCCACGCTAGTAATCTAGCGATTACAATTTACAATCGATACAATTGACCACGAGACGCTTCTTACTCGCTTAGAACATCACTTCGGTATCACCGGGACACCACTTACATGGATGAGGTCCTACCTCAGTGATCGCTATCAAACAGTAGCCATTAATGGTGAACTCTCGGACCCAGTGCTGATGAAGTACAGCGTACCCCAAGGGTCTGTTCTTGGCCCCAAAAACTATACAATGTACACAAAGCCTGTTGGAGCTATTTGTAGAAACCATGACTTGGACAACCATTTCTATGCGGATGATTCGCAATTATACTTATCGTTCAAACCATTAAACACAATTTCAATTGAAGAATCTGTCAATCGCATTGAACACTGTCTGAATGACATAGTGAAATGGATGAACAACAACATGTTAAAGCTAAATGCGGACAAAACAGAATTAATCATATTCTCATCTGAGCACAACTCAAAAACAGTTTCAAATGTCTCCGTCACCGTCGATGGCTCTGTAATCAAACAATCACCAAGTGTTAGGAATCTGGGCGCTTATCTTGACTCAAACATGAAGCTGGATCAACACGTCAATAGTGTTTGTAGAAATTCTTACGCACAATTGCGACACATTGGCCATATAAGACCTTATCTAACACTGAACGCAACCAAATCTCTGGTAAACTCTCTTGTTACATCTCGCATAGACTACTGCAATGCTCTCCTGTACGGTGTTCCAAAGCAGATATTAAACAAACTACAAACTGTTCAAAATACGGCAGCTAGAATTGTTACGAGGACAGCAAGGTACGACCATATAACCCCCGTGCTACAGGAACTACATTGGCTCCCTGTGCAATGCAGAGTAGAGTACAAAATTCTAACACACACATTTAAAGCGCTCCATGACCAATCGCCTGCGTACATTGTGGACATGTTAGAAATATACAGAGCATCCAGAAATCTGAGGTCGAAAAATAAGTCACTGACGTTAGTTGTGCCTAAATGTCGGACGGCGCGTTATGGTGACAGAAGTTTCCAGTCAGCATCAGCTAAGTTATGGAATGCCCTACCATCTGACATCAGAGACTGTAACACCTTGCAAAGTTTTAAGAAGGCTCTGAAAACCCACTATTTTAAACAGTATTATGGACGATAAGTGTTTTATTATTTTATTTCCGAGTGCATGGATCTATCCGGGATTTAACAGCTTGTTGTTACTTTATCTTTAAATTTTATTGGTTTTCACTAACTCTGAAATTATTATTCTATTATTTTATAGTTATTTCAAACATTTTATATTATATTAATTTTGTACATATGTACTATGCATAAACACTTTGTTTTAATTGACTAGCGTTAATATTGTTATAAGCATTTTAGTTTGTCTATTGTTTTATATTACATTGTAAAGCACTTTTGAACATACTTTATGTATGAAAAGAGTGCTATAGAAATATGGTATATAATAATATAATAATAATAATCTAATTAGTATACAAGTAAATTATTTCTTAGTCATACGTGAACGTCGCGGCTTAAAGACCGTAAAACATTTAAAGAAGGGAATTACTAACATATTCAAGTTGCAAATCAACAAGGAAAAATAAAAAGGGAGATCGGAAGTGAAATACTGGACGTCTGCACGGGACGAAATTAAACTGAACAATGACAAGATCGGAAAACACATCAGCGAATGAGGGCGACTGCGAAATTTGTCATAAATTTAGTAACAACAGGTCATAATATTATGAAAGAGTATGGGAGTTTTGCCTTTAATTACTTAAAATATTTCAAGGCGACAATGTGTGCCTTAAATATACTTTTACCATTTACAACATAGTCATGGAAAAGATGTAAATTCACAAATAAATAAACAATTAATAAAATGAAGTACAAAAGTTAGAATATCGCAAAAACATAATTGTAAAAACAACAACAATGCATCAATAGTTATTAATGGTTTCGTCTGCCATGCAATCGATTTCAAATGCATGTGCCCTTATAAGCTTTGTGAGTCCCCTGATAAAATTGGCAAAAGTGGTCTTCAGGCTAAAAGATGGTTGGTATAATTTGTATAGCTGTTTTTCCAAACACGAGCAATAAGGGGTAAACATACATACCGACAACATGTCATAGAAGTTTTCTGCTACACCGTCTTCGATGTAATTGCCTGCGACCAGAAAAGCAAGCGTAGTCGTGCGAAAGTATTCAACAGATATGAATAAATTGAAACACATTATACAACAATTTCAAAACGTAATTGGAAAAATAGAAAGGATATATACCTTTTAAGTCTAAATAGGTGATTGTCTTATTTTCTACGAGTAACTCGCATATTGCCTTTGCCCCAATATTGCCCATTTTGTTCTCTGATAATATCTGAAAGATAAAGTGATTCATTCCATCATAGCATAAAAATGTCTGATTTTGACCACAGAAAATATCCCTGTTTAATAAGGTTCAAAAAAAATAATCAAATATCTGTCTAAAGATGAGAATAAAAAATGCAGATGATGAATGTTTTCTTAAAGGTCAATCGGTTTTGGAATTATGCTTTATAGTTCTATGATAAGTTTTTGGTACGAAAACTCATTTCGCAGAGCATGTGATCCTTGTAAATGGTTTTTGCATTCATGTCTTGGAAACAGTAGATATATAATCGGTGGCCAAAAAAAAACACATAAACATATATAAACAATGTATTATTATTGAGACAACCTTTAGACCTACGTAGAAAATAGAAATCAAGGATGAATTGTATTCGAGGCAAAATAACATGGGAACGACCAGATCTATCCCATCGAGTATTGATAAAGATATTTTGATGCAAATGTTGTTTGTCTGTACCTTGTGTCACTTGTTCAGAGTGCATGCTAGGCCTTAGCATTTTGCCATCAAACAGACTCTTTATTTATGTGTTGGCTACTGGGATTATCATTGTATTATTAAAAAAACGATACATAAGTACAGGTTTGCTGTTGTGAGACAGGTTTGCATAAATCGCAGAGAATGGTGTTAGGTCTTAGGGATTGATTATTTACTTGTTTGGTGGTATTAAACATATATATTTTTTTTATCCTTATTCAAGACAACGATCGTTGTCTTTTCACAAACCATTGGTAGGCCTTAAACAATTCAGATCTGCTGTACTGTTATGAGAAACAACCCTAACTTGAGTAAAGAACCTGGCCATCTGTGTACTCGTGTTTGTCTGTGAGGCTTGATCAACACCATCATATTTGAGCTAGGGTATTGAATGTGTAGTCATCATACTAATTGATGGATAATGTGTTAAGAGTATGCTCAAAAGCTGGAAACGACGTTGATCACATAAAACATTGGAAACTACAGGGACAAGCCGAGTCCCTGCTCAAAGGGACCACTTGGATGTGAAACATGGAACACACCCTCAGTATGTTGTTTTCGTCTTATGAATCATTACAGTTACAGTCATACAGATATTAAGAAGTGGAATGTGAGTAAAGACTGTGCTCACGAGCTGGGTGACGTAGACGTTGTCTTTGAGCACATTCGCGAGATAGGTGGCGCCCACTCCCAGCATATAGTTCCCCTCCAGATCCATCCGCTCGATGGTCGTATTTGTCTGAAACACCCACACTTGAATTACGAATTATGTAGGTTAATTAATTACTTTTGCTAAGCTAAAAACTGCAGTTGTACATCGGGGACTACATTCATTTTGCGTTTCTCAAGTCAGTATGCATCGTATTAACTAATAATCATTTTTGATACTAATCATGACACATACTATCATGATAACTGAACCAATTGTAAAAGTTTTATTATATGAACACAGAATGTCTCAACTGCAATAGGGAGTATTGGCTTTAATCAAATTAAAAGATAAATAATGATACAGTCGATTCCTTTTATAGAATAAATTTCATGGGGATAATACAAACGGGGCCTCTCACCTCCAACGGGTCCGACATGGCCTTGACCCCTAGCGGCCCCAGTCCGTGGTACTTCATGATGAGTTCCCGGTCCTGCATGTGCTTAAGGAAGTAGGTGATTGGCTGAATTTCGAGCTTCGTACACATGCGCAGATAACGGTTGACACCGGTTGTGTCATGGTCGTACAACTCAGGGTTTAGCCACTCTGAAAACATTACGTATTATTAATACTTATACTAAGATAATAATACGAAATGAGTACCTCATACTAATGGTTTTACATAGACTATACTGACCGATAAATCGGAATAGATAGTCAAGAATTATTTCGAAAAAGCGATCATACGATGAGTGATATGATGACCCCCAATGTACGTGCAAGTATGCTGAAGAATTATTCATCGAAATAAGCTGCAAACCACACTCCACCGTATTTACTAGGAGTACAGAACTTTAACATTACGACAACAATATTATATACGAGGCATATTTAAACAACCCACACAAATCATACTTTTGTTTTACATCTTTAAATAGAATCAACTTTTATTTTTAGTTTTTTTTATTATACTAAAGTTGGTACGATTAACTTGTTTGAGGGAACATACTGTCGGGTTCAAGCTCAAGGTCCGTATCATATTCTTCCTCCAGCTCCTCCTCTTCCTCCTCCTCCTCAGACATGGAAGACACACCCGATCCCCCTGAACCCTCCCCGTCACCCTGGCCACCCATCCCAGAAGCCACCCTGGTATCTGGACAGTCGACTCCCTCGAAATCCTCGTTGATTGTGCTCATCTCCCGCATAGAGATGTCCGTCAGAAATATCTGAAATGAGATCGTGCAGTGTTGTATTCAGTATTATGTTTAAGAGCTTTCGTATGAAGGTGTTTTAGGGCACATTATTAATGCCTAACAAAAACTAAACAAGATGCACACAAGGTAAAGAAATACATAGACATAAACATGTATATGTTTTAGCAAGCGAAGGGGTAAGCGCCTTGGAACGGTTGGTAAAACCAGGAGCTCATGATCACTTGGGGTAAAACCAGGAGCTCATGATCACTTGGGGTAAAACCAGGAGCTCATGATCACTTGGGGTGAAACCAGTAGCTCATGATCACTTGGGGTAAAACCAGGAGCTCATGATCACTTGGGATAAAACCAGGAGCTCATGATCACTTGGGGTAAAACCAGGAGCTCATGATCACTTGGGGTAAAACCAGGAGCTCATGATCACTTGGGGTAAAACCAGGAGCTCATGATCACTTGGGGTAAAACAAGGTTTTGAGTCAATCTCAAATTTGCTCCAACACTTACAAAGCATTAAAAGCGTACTTCTTACCAGGCATGAACTTGAAGACAATGGAGTATAATTTATAACAAATAATATACAATAACTTATATACAGATATATACATCAATTGAAAACGAATGAATCCAGTCTGAATTCCAACTCCTCAATAGTACGATACTATATTCCAAGATAGCTTACCAACATTGCTTACCCTATGAAATTTAATGTTTAAAACATTGTGTCATATTGTCTTACAATGACTACACCATTGAGCAAACAGGAGGTTAGACACCTAGATAAAAGTTCAACTACAACGACAACGAGGAAATACGTATGCTGTGGAATATTCTGCGAAATGCGAACAACGATTTACACGTTTATGCAATATGGCATAATTACCACCGAAATGTGTTTATTAAAGGATTTATAAACAGCCTACATGCTTGTTATAATAATGGACGGACTAAAGATAAGAGAGCAAGAAAAACATAAAAAAAGAGAATGTATCTAAAATATGATTTGAGAACAAATACTTCATTCAGGCCCAGTCGAAATATGTAGGTGTTGAAATACATGTGAGTCATTTAAAGTCGTAGAAAGTTTAGACCATCACGGACTTTAAAATGAAATTCACCTAACTATTATACTTGCACATTTATAATAATACATAAGTGCCTTAGAGACAATCAAATATAGTGCTTATTTAGATAAATTTACCGGTTCTTTATCATTCAGTTCTCGGGGGGCATCCGGCGTTTGGACAAGAGGTGACTGAAGACCATCCTCCTTCCGGGAATCCGCGCGTGACTGCAGCTTCGCTTTCGATGGAGATTGCAATCGAGGCGGGGTGACCGTCGGGAGAGGGGATCCCCCCACTTTGGGAGATTCTCCCGGCATCTGATGAAGAATATAGAAAATCATCATCATCATTATTATTATTGTTATTATTATTATTATTATTATTATTATTACTACTATTATTATTATTAATAATAATTATTGTAGCAGTAGCAGTAGCAGTGGCAATATAATGGTAGTGGTAGTAGTAGTAGTAGTAGTAGTAGTAGTAGTAGTAGTAGTAGCAGTAGCAGTAGCAGTAGGAGCAGCAGCAGCAGCAGCAGCAGCAGCAGCAGCAGTAGCAGTAGCAGTAGTAGTTGTAGTAGTAGTAGTAGTAGTAGTAGTAGTAGTAGTAGTAGTAGTAGTAGTAGTAGTAGTAGTAGTAGTCGCAGTAGCAGTAGCTGTAGCAGTAGAAGTAGCAGTAGCAGTAGCAGTAGCAGCAGTAGCAGTAGCAGTAGCAGCAGTAGTAGTAGTAGTAGTAGTAGTAGTAGTAGTAGTAGTAGTAGTAGTAGTAGTAGTAGTAGTAGTAGTAGTAGTAGTAGTAGTAGTAGTAGTAGTAGTAGTAGTCGCAGTAGTAGAAGTTTTAGTCGTAGTAGTAATTGTATTACTATTATTATTATCATCATTATCATTATTAGTTCATTATTATAATTATATTTATTATTATTATTATTATTATTATTATTATTATTATTATTATTATTATTGTTATTATTATTATTTTAAGTATCATTTTATTATTATCTCATGTAAGGTAAAATAGTGAATAATTTTAAAATAAGATACCATTAATTATTAAATGTATTTAAATCTAATGCTTCTAATATCAACACCTCGTTCGAATAAGTGAAAACGTTCTTTATTTATCATTAACAATTATTTTTCAATTAAAACTATAGCAAATCATCAAATGACTTACCATGTAAACAATCCGTAACAATCTTATTCAAAATGGCAGGTACGGTAGTTATGTTAAGTTAACATTTTTCTACATAAATAATTATGAAATATTAAAGCATGCGGCATTGATACAATTTGGCAATTTGTAAATTAGATTGTGGCTAAATGAAAAATAGACATTTAATACTCAAGTCCTTGAAAAAGTAAACATATCCTTCAAAACTTCAATATGATCATTTAAATATCTAAAACACAATCGTTCGAAGGAAATACTGTATTTTAATTCTCATCGAATGTACAGAAGGTTTAAAACAACTCTGATTCAGGTTGCTAATATTTGATAAAGAAGACGCTTCAGACATGTAATTACAGACCTATAGTTTCAAAAGAACAAATATTCACATAGGCATATAGTTCAAACAATATATATAACCCTACAGTAGACATATCTGCTAAATCAACAAAGATCATTGAAATTGGATATAAGAGCATTGGCATCCATTGTTTGATCGGCGATGTACCGGCGATGGTTGGTAATCAATTCAGTCCTTTATTTCATGAGTTGATCATCAGGGGCGTAGTTGGGCCATTTCTATGTCAGTGCTTTATTGCATAACTTGATAATATTACAGAGGAGTTTAAATGGCATTAAATGAAAGTTAAACATCCGACATTACCAATATGTACGGCTCGATAACAAAATAAATATGTGCTAAGGATGTCATAGTAGAATCTACCACTTCGAAATTTTATCTATTCATTTAAATTATATTATGATTTTAATGATATTACCTTGTTATGCAATTCTTATACAGTCGAATCCCGTTGGCCCGAACTCGCTTGGCTCGATCGACTGCATACATATGCTCTGTTAGAGTGTCTCTTTAAAATCCTGTATAATGTTACATTTGCTCAGTTTGTTTTATCTATTTTAAATTGAGACTACTTCTTTGCTTGATTCTGGCTACGCGATGGAGTTAATCATTGTAAACACTGCACTTAAAATTAGCATTCCAGCCAAGGCGGTGTCACCAGGCCGTTATCATGCATTCAGTACACTGGGACGAACTAAAATAACAATGCTAGCACACTTAACATTCAATTATAAAACGACCGCAGAAGACGACATCACTTAAAAATAATATGATTGTTCATACATTCGTCTTCAATTCAATTAAATCAATGTTAGCATCATACTGGTGATTTAATATCGTAATTTTCTACTTCCGCTTTGTTATCTTGGTGCATGGTTTTTACATATTCAAATGAAATAATAAACAATCTATATCATATACACATTATCTTTGCTTGAAATCTAAATTTAACAGAGGCAATATCAATACTGTTAGTTTTTGTACCATTTTATTTAGATCAATATATAAGTTTATTCCTAAACGGTTATGATCAACTCACGATTAATCGATGATTTTAGTGCACGTACCACGCCCCTTTTCAAATGACGCACTTCTGGATCGAAATACTCATGATTTTACATCGTAAATAATGCAATAATTATAATAGTCTCCGTCTGCAGAGCGAGAGGCCACCTGGATAGCCTGTATCACGGACCGCCATAGTGCGTGGATAGGATCTAACCCACGACATCTCGACCTGCAACGTCTCTTTTGTCGAATACACGATTTCTTTTGTTGTAAATAAAACTATTGTGTTAAACAGAATATAATTTGATATGCACTTTGCCGAAATTCTTTATTACTACTATCCAGAGACCATCTGTTCATAGATATAATTAAACATAATTAGTAATGTTATTGTAGCATGTCGAAATGAAATCTTAGGTACGTGATGCTTCTATGGTTAAAGATATTAGTCAGAATAAAAAAAAATAGTCTTGTAAATTTGCACAATACATTTTATTACAGGTATACGAATAATACGAGCAATATCCTACACAGACAAGTGATATAGTGCAACTTATGTTATTATTTCTTTAGTAAGAAGCACAGTTTTCTGAGAAAGATAACACTATCCCCCCCCCCCCCCCCATCGTGTGTATAGTAAAATACATCACAGATTCCGAGTCTCATTTAGAACGGCACAAAAGCAAATTCTATGCACTGTCCAAGCATCAGTGACCATTTCACAAAAGTAACACCGTCTATTGTAATTTGAAGATAAAATATTGCCGCCTTACACAGGGGAGCTAATTGTGAACTACATCTGGCAGCTGACTAAATCCCAAGCGCATTAACCTCCCTTTCGCTATTATTAATGTATTCATTGCAATTGCGTTCGCAGAGTCTGTATTCTTGTTCGTTTTTGACTCGCCGAATAACGTCCAATTCGAGAACATTTTTCTACATTTGCTTTGATGGAACATTTTTCTACATTTGCTTTGATGGAAAGTTCCAGTGGAACGATAATCATCAATGGCAACATTCAGCTCATACTTTGCAAGTAGCCTGTAAACCGACCAGCTGTTTGGTTATCGTATTGCGCATGTCGTCTATTATAAAATATATCTTTGGCTTAGTACTTGTAATTGTATAGTGTATATAATTGCCCAAAGAACTACAATATCTTGAGTTTCTATAGCAACGGTACTTAATGAGTGGAGAACGAACTCCGTGTAAGTATGTTTGTAGAAATTCCGTGTATATATCAGGACAAAGTGATGGCTCATTCCGAATATCCGTATATGATATATTAGCCCACAACTCACTATAACAAACCCTTAAACAGACATTTTCGTGTTTTGAATATGTTTTTTTTTTTTTAAATTCTTTCTATTTCTTCCAAAATATAGCATGTTTTATGTGACGTTTGGTCATAGGGTTATCATTTTTAAGTGACTAATAATTATAGTGATGTGAATCAGACGTGATCGCATGTAATTTTACGAAACGTAACTTATTAAACTATCCAATAATATCCCTTATTAGGACCCGAGTCGACATGTATTTATGAGGCAACTTTTCTTTTTAGAGTGAGTCTATGGCATTTATGTAAATAATATGATAGCGCAATGTCAAGAGAAGGGGATAGTTGCTTTATCATAATATAAATAACTCGTATGTAATAGCATACACTTACAGAATGGCTTGTTGGTCCACAGTCAAAAACATTTGCCCGAAGTCGGTGAAGGACCAGTTAACTAAAGTTAATTTGGTCCTACCGCGACATAGTGCAGATGTCTATTTGACTATTCACTCGCAAAAAATTCAATAAGTATTTTATTGCATGACAGTAAAAAAACAAATAAATATATGATGAAAAGCTCATAATACAAGTAAGTCTAAACTGTATCGCCTACAGAACTATTGACCTGTCATATAGCAAAAAACAATAGACCAGTGGTTAATGTAGGAAGTCATGAAAATGATTTAGGTTTTGTGTTGCCGTCCCCGCATGGGCCACCATTCTCACAGGGAAGAAAACGATGAAGGTTTGGTAAAGCCTCCCCTAGACTGACCACAATTGCCACGTGTTGTTACTGTACGTTGTACGGCATTAATCCGAATGTTTTTGCACATTGTGTTGAAAAGTAGATTGATATATAGATAAGTCGTTGGCGTGAGTTTCACGGTAAAATGTTCCTTTCGCTTTTACATCATAAATTGCTATGTCCGTGAAGTTAGCAGTGCATGCTCGGATATGAAATCCTCGTGCGTTGCATATAATCTAAACTAAAATAAATAATACCTTTCCCGAAAATGAGACATTACAATTGTCAAACAACGAACACCACTCACACATACATTGCCGTAACAAGCGTAATGTAATGCAATCATATTCAATGTGTTTAAATGCGTATCTACTATCAGTTAAGTTTGAATTTTGTTAAACAACGTGATCTGAGTGGAATATTTGTCAGTATGAAATTAAATATCAAAACCCTCAATAAAGCAAACAACATAAATCTTATCATACGTATTTCAATAGCAGGGGCCTTTCTTTCTCCCCAAATTTCATTAAAAACCCATCCGTTTGCGGTTACTACACGATGTACTTGTAGCGTAGCAAAATGTAAATAATTCTGACTTTGTAAACCGTTCATTAACATCCTAGGATTTTTTTCGATGGAAATGGCCCAGGTGTTCCGACTGCAAGTACGGATGAAACAGTTGTCAATGGTAGAAGCGTATGTCATGCGCACAAAGCGGAAACGATGCGTACTAGTTGTGGTTTGGGTTTGACTGTCTCAGGCACCTCTGAAGCAAATGGGTCTACCAAAGCATTTCACAGTAACTTAACAAATGTTATTTATGAGCATTGTGATTAATCAGTGAAACACAAGACCGCTATTGTTTTTTTCCTATCGCATGCGTTGTGACTGCAACTCACATTTCGTTTATTCGCATAAGATGAGCGTACCAATGTTGTGTATCCTATATCCAATTACAGAAGATTGTATTTGATGTTTTGTGGGAATCATGTTTTATTCTCGTTTCGATTTTGTGTTTTTTCATGTCATGGTGTTCTAAGGTCGATATCGGTGCCCAATTGAGGCTTCTCTTCGTTCCTTCATTAATTTAATGGAGTTTAATATTAAAAAAACAACAACAACGACCGAGCGTGATTTATAAAAGAAATCACTGCAACATAAAAATGAAAGCCGATTTCCTTGATGGTGAATTAAATGGCTTTAGGTCGTGCAAACATATCAATTTTAATAAAAATACCGCTCGATAGCTTAGATAAACGATAGAGCGGAATGCATGCTTCTCTTGTTTATACAGAGGATAAAAAGTATATATTGGGAAAATGTATTGAATTTGCAAAACTCAATTGATAAAATATCAGTCACTTAATGCTCATTCTCGACAGTTTTCCAGCCTAATAGTTGAGTGTTTGCTTCGGGTGCGAAAGATCGATGGTTTAAACACTGGCCGCGTCATACCGAAATACATTAAGATATGATACCATTGGCTACCCTTGCGTTACGCTAAACATTAAAAAGCAAACACTCGGAAATGGTGGACTAAGTACAATTTCATACTCAGGCCACTCCTTTTTTATTTTTTGGTTTACAAGAATTTTTGGAAAAAATGTCCACCGGGTGGTCGAAAAAAAAAAAAAAAAGGAAAAAAGTCACAAAACATACCGGTACTCTTAAAGGTGAAAATCAGAGAACAACATAAAACCATTGTAAATTTATATCAATAACTTGACATTTTTAAACTGCTTTTAATGCATGTTTTAATATACTCAAAGTTTCAAAGTTCTAATTAAACAAACAGTTTAAATCTTACATACTGTGCATATAAAATATCAATGAAATTGACTATAAAACATGTTTATATGTATAAACTAAACTTTTTTTTATCAAAGATACATTGAATATCACTCAGCAAGACATTTGTTTAGCTTTAATGGTATGTTTAAGTGAATGCAGAACACTTAAAAACTGACCAATATTAAATTGAAAAACAAAAAGAGAAGGCGAATTTTACGCATTAAAATACACAAAAATTGCACTGTATTAAAACAATACTAGTACATTACATTTTCTAAACATTGTTTCAGTTATTTCAATATTGGAAAATGTCAATAAAGTGAAATAATTACCAATTTTGAAAATAAGGAAGTTACATTTTATGAAGACATTTGAGCTTTAATATTGTGAAAACAATTCCTGAAAAAATAAAAACCAAACTAGACCTAGATTTGAGTTTTAATAACCCTTACCATGCGGGGTCCTAGTTGTGTGTCACCCGATCCATGCTAAGACCGGATATTTTCGGACAAGGATATTTACCATGGGATGTTCACCAAATCCATTTCAAATTCAAATCTTGCAGCAAATTACCACATCAGTACATAAAAATCACATAGAGAAGTAATAAATCTTCATAAGCATGTGACTTAACTTTATGTACCAATGATAGTAAACTGACAGAGGATTCCATAATTATGTATCGGATATTTTCATCTTCTCCCAACTCCGCCATTTTAAGTTCACAAGGCATCTATACTTCATGCTTGTTTATTTTTCATTTTAAAGAGTATTCCTTGGTTACAACAACATATCTCATTTATAGTGAAATGTCAAGTTCATTACAAATTAAAATGGACTTATTCAAAACAGTTTTCCGTGCTGTTTTATCTAAATGTTTTGTACACCACTTCCGGCATTAGTAAATGCCATTGACACATGTGTTCAACTCTTTCATTGTTTTTACTCTACTATTAACCCAAACATGAATAAACATGTACTCTAGAATAAACACAATCTTTACATTGACTCAATGACAAGTATTTCCAAACCATTCTGTGATTTAAAATCCATAAACATCACCGACCGAACTTGTAAAACTAGGTCACCGGTGTCAACTTAGAAATTTTACTTTCGTTTTCACCACTCACACTTAGTGCACTGTTATTTGATATTTAACCATAACATGTTATAAAATGGACTTCTCACACATAATTTACAGATATTTGTGTCAACTAATTCGATGGCAGTCGCTGACACTTTTATTTTTAATCTATAAACAACAATATTTTCATGACCTAAATTGGCAGGGGAAAACAACAATCACGTGACAGTTATTGTTTATGTTGGCTGTAAAATTTGCCAATGTTTATTGCTATTGTTATTTAAACAGCTCCTGCATATTTTAATAATTATTTCATACAAAGAATGACTGCTATCGTCAATTCCGCCATTGCCAACGGCGCTGCCATAACAGTTGACTGACTCACATGCTATCATTATAAATTGGCGAATACGGCTACGGAACAACGAACCAGTCGAGATCTACTGCATTCGTACTCTTATCTGTTCGTTTTTCTTTCGTTTTGCACCAAAATCAACACGGTCGGGAAAATAATTTTGAAAAAAAAGTCAAATTCATTTTTTATTTTTTTGGTACTTTTCGGAAAATTAGACCCGCCGGTTTTGTAAACCAATTTATATAAAAGTAGTGGCCTCAGGAAAGTTGTTTCTTGCACACCGGTTAGACATTTCCGGTGTAATTGCACGTGCTGGAAATTTTGACCTGGCACCCAAAGCCACAGCGCACTTATTTAATGTAGTTTATTGAATCTTAAGTAAGACATTTCAAAAGAGCGCTTATATATTTACATGAACTTTAATCAAACAATGATAATAAGTAATCGCCAAAAACACATTTTAGAGGAGCTATTTGACGTCAAAACTGATTTGAAATTATTACGCGTAAATGACGTCAGTAAATAACATCGCACGTGCTGTTTTGTAAAATGTACACAATGCGTTTTCTACGTCGATGTTTCCACAAGTTGATGAGATAAGGTATGCAAGAAAAAATACTTATAATGTGTTTCTGTTCAGGAATGAAAATCCATCACTTGGACGGGGGCAGACCTTCAAAAACATTAACAAACAAACAAGTTCTAACGTTAATCATTTTACGCCTTGAAGTCAACCGCATAACTTAACCGTGACCAATTAAAGACCTAGTTTAAGCCTTGTGACTCCCCCCCCCCAAAAAAAAAAAAAACAACAACAACAACAACAAACAAACAACAACAACAAAAAACCCGTGTATTTGTACAGAACCCCTGTTAATTGATCTTTATCTAATTGCCTAATTGTCTTATCGGAGCTCCAATCTGAGTATCCTGCTGTGCAGTTTTATTATATAAATGGACCATAAATGGCCCTGAGCCAACAAACGAATACACAGGAAATTGGCCCCTACTGTGACACCAATGCTATTAGCAGGAGATGTACACCAGGTGATTATCATGCCCAACATTCCTTAAACTAGGCCTTTAAGGCAAAAACACTTGCGTAAAGAAGGTTATACCGGCAACTTTCTTATGAACTTCATATCTGTTCAAATTACTGCGTCCATGCATACCACTACAGTACGGAATGCCGTTAGGGCCATCGCCTATGAATGTGTTGATCTGAAACGCGATACTCGATAGCACGATGATGAAAACGCGACAGTAAGATAACGAAAACGCGATTATACGACAGTACTATGATGATAATGCGATGAACTATCGTGTTTTCACCATCGTACTATCGCGTTTTTATCATCGTACTATCGCGTTTTCAGCATCGTCGTGTCGCCTTCCGGTGCGCATGCGCATAGAAGAATGTGCGATACTATTTCCCGGCCTCTCACCGTATTATCCGGTCTCAGCCGGTCTCCTACAGTATGATGATGAAAACGCGATAGTACGATGATGAAAACACGATAATACGATGATGAAAGCGCGACAGTACGATGTTGAAAACGCGATAGTTCGATGATATGAAAACGCGATAGTTCGATGAAGAAAACGCGATAGTACGATGATATGAAAACGCGATAGAACGATGATGAAAACACGACATTACGATGATGAAAACGCGATAGTACGATGATGAAAACGTGAAATCACGATTGGTGAAAACGCGAAAGTACGATGGTGAAAACACGATAGTTTATCGCATTATCATTACCATACTATCGTATTATCGCGTTTTTGTTATCGTACTGTTGCGTTTTCATCATCGTACTGTCGCGTTTTCACCATCGTAATTTCGTGATTTCGCGTTTTCATCATCGTACTATCGAGTATCGCGTTTCGGATCAACACATTCATAGGCGATGGCCCTAACGGCATTCCGTATTTCTTAAGGTTGTTTTTACCTTGGCCATAGTTTCAGCAGAAGTTCAGCACGCAAATTCGATCCGAGAATTCTTTATGAATTATCTCACAATTTCATAACCTTCAAAATTCGTATTATTCGAAAAAGGAGATAAAACGTTGGGTTTCTGGAAAACTTTTTTTTTAAAACAGTGTTTGCCAAAGTGATCGGACATCTCAGCTCGTCAATGCAAGTGCCACTATGTGTTTTCTTTTGTTTTCTTACTACAAAAATTCAGTTATATTCGTCAATGTTCGAAATCTCTATAAGAAACATACTTACCATATATATATATATATATATTATTTTAATATAAATATAGCTATTTCATGTCGAACCAGCCACCTAAGACCAAACTAGTAATTTCAAAACTGGTATGTTGGTGCTGATCTAGCGAAAGGAAAAACTCTATTTCAATCGATAATTTTCATGAAATCTAATTGTCTTCACTGTCTATGAATGTCTTCTTTTCTTTCATGATTTTTGGTTAAATACTGAGTTCTATCAGTGAAATGACAGGAGTGAAAATATCACTTGATATTTTCACAGCAAACAAAGGATTGGAAATATCAACTTTAAGAACTCCTTTCAAAATCCATTGCAGTTACTTCCCTTGGATAACAAATATAATCTCGTCCCTTCAAACCTAAAAATGTTGTCAAAATAATTATTTGAAATTAAAACTGGTTGCATAAGATAAGATTAAGATAAATTTGGTAATAAACAACTGACCGTGTATTTAAAAAATGCAATCCTGTTGTTTCAAGGTGTTTTTTCAACTTTGAAACTGAATGTTCGAACATTTGCTTTTATTTAAACACAAATAACAAAATAATCATCGTTTAAATTTTTTGTATAACTGTTTGTCTTTGTAAAACGAAATACGAACTTCCTGGAAAATTTACACAACAATGAACAGATTAACTAATGCTCTTTACGCCACCAACGCCTAAAAACTCAAAAACAAAACTAAGAAAAACGTTATGATTATCGGAATTGTGTTGCTGACACGTTCGATCTTTCAAATGTTCATTCCGCTGTGTAGTATTCTGGGTCATGTATTCATGTCCTGTTTAACTTAAAAGTGATTAACTGTGTTTATTTGGAACACAGCTGCATTTATTAAAGTTCATTGATAAATTTTCATAAAATGTTTGCACTAAAACACGAATAGAAGCGTAGAAAACATTTTAAATACGAATAAAAGTCCGAAGCATAAAGCAACAGAACATTTGTTGATTTCAGTGTAGGGTCGTATTTTATTTCACTCGTGTTAAAAAAAACTATATTTTTACTCATGGCGAAAGCATTTATTTTGCTCGTGTTCATATAAAAAACTATATTTTCACTCGTGTCTTCGCTACTCGAGGAAGGTGTTTTTCTACGACACCCGTGAAACAAAATACGATCTTACACTGATATCAACAAATATCCTCTATATAAAACATCATTGTAGAGTATCAAACACAAACGTATGAATTTACTTATCATACGATATATTTCAAGTATTGAACACTTTTAAACTTGATAAAGATCTACGCTGAACCCGTGATAGGGGCTAGTACAGCGGAGCATAGTCCATTCAAAGTTCTCTAAATCCATCAGTTATTGACGTTTGTTCTTGCAATTTTCATGACAGGTAAAACAAATCCACTTCTTCAGTAGGTATAATATATATTCAAATGAAAAAGATGAGAAAAACGAATAAAAAGTTGTTTAAATAAATTGTGATGATGGAGCTCAAACGCTGATAAAATGACAAAACTTCTGTTCTATTTCATACTTCCACTACGCTATATATCCGAAAATGTACGAGATTTTCACAAATATTTTTTCAGAAATGTTGTTTTCAATAAAGTATAAAAATGCCTCATCCTCTTAAAGGTTGACTTAGCTGTTCTTTGATCGTTCAGACCTCATTGTTAGATCATAGTAACATTATATCATTACTTGGATCATATTTTTGTATAAGGTTATTAAAAATGATGAAAAAGTACCATACGAATTCTGTTAAAAATGTACAATGCATCTGATCCAAGGAATCACCAAACCCAAAGCGTTATTATTGTAATTCTGACAATGTTATATTGTCTGGTGCCTGTTTGACACGAGCCAATCTGCGTCTCTTTAGTTTCCTGAAGTTTTGTTTTCTGTTTGCGCAATTTGCAAGCAGCCTTGTACTGTCCAGGTATATAACGAATGACACGATAGTGCCAATCACGATAACTGCGAAAATGCCCATAGCGATTGACGAGACACGATCGTCCGGGGCGCTCCTACACTTCCGGGTTGTCTTTGACAGGTTTCTTTGGTCAAGGGTCATTTCGGTAATCATTGCTTCGAAGCTTTGATACTCATTCGCAGTGTTGACGGATGCCAGTACAGCATTAGACGGACAATAAAGGGTTCCATTCACAACTACCGACATATTCGGATATATTGTGTATGTTGTTGTATTTGGAAAAACTAGTATCTCCTGATCTGTTGTCGAATTCAGTGAAATTGATGTATCTGAAGTAAAAGTCATAACATCTGTTGTCGATGACGTCAAAGGTGATGCTGATGATATTTGACCTGCAAAGTTATGAATATACTATTGGTAAAATGTTCAAATACTAAATTCTTCCGCCGACCTATATGTTTTGATTTATTCATTTTTTTTATTTTTATTTAGATTGCGTTTTATTTTAAACATTCATGCTTGTAAATGGATTGATCCGACTTGATTATATTGGATGTATTAATACCGCAGCTTATTGGCCATTACACGACCTATTGATGACTACACTCTATAAATCCCAAACTGATAAAGCCACTCATTTGTATCTGTAAGTCAATTACGTTGTTTAGACGAGCTAGACGACATCTAGCAACCAAAAGATAAATTTCGTGCTGGCACGTAATTGGACATTCAAAAAATAATTCGTGTTGGCATAATATTTGACATTAAAGAAATAAATGATGTGCTTGCACTACTTTGGACATTAAAAAATTGAATGTCATGCTGGTACAACACTGAACATTTAAAAAATGAATGTATTGCTGCGAAATTGGAAATTCCGTGATTACCGTGCTGGCACGATATTTGAAATTAAAAAAAAATCATAAAAAGGATGTCATGCTTGCACGACGTTGTCATTCAAAAATTGAATGTCTTCCGGAACGACATTGTACTTTGAAAACAATGGATGGACATTCAGTGTATAAATAGTTTGAAATGTTAAATGCACGAGGTCCATAATCATATTTGCGATATACTTTATTAGGCCTTAACAAATATATCTGTATAATGACATATTTAGAGTCATTGACAATTCGCTGTGACCATTTATTCATAAAAGGAGATCTGATGAGGTCCGCAAATGTTTGAATCAGTTTTGCGTGAGACTGTCATCTTTCCTTGTAACACATATGGGGCTTTCCTTTCATTAAAAGCTTAATTAAATGAACTCCAATCTCTTTTGATACTTTCGAAGTAATGAGATTAAAAAATATAATTGATTTTTATTTTTGTTTTGTCCAATTTAAATATATATTCTGAAAGTATTACAATACAGTCTTTTGGACAAAATTTAATAAAAGCTCCCCGAAAGTATTACCAGTTACTTTCGCTTAGCGTACACAACGTGGTATTGAATACTTAATTATATTTCTATTATCAAAACAATAATAGGTTCATCCGATTGTTACGTTTATGTACCTTTCAACACAAACTATTGACACTTCAGTGACTGATTGGTTTTGTTTTGGAATACCGATATTTTAACGCGTTGTGGTATGACATTTGTTCGAACATATTATGTAGAAGCGGCATGACACTTCCCTGTTGCTCGCAGTATAAATTTACTTAGTCTATCTCGATTTGTTGTCACCAAATGTATGAAATGCAACATACGTGTATTTTATTATTTACAGGCTTAATGGAAATGTAGATAATAAAAACAATATTTATTAAACAAAACACTTTGCTTATAAGATGGATACAATATATACATGTTAACTTTGTATCCTTTAAAAATGTACTCACTGATTAAACAGTTTAAACCGGTGAAACCTGCTGCGCACGTGCACATGTGCGCGTTCACGAGGTCGATACACGTGCCATCATTACTACAACGCGATGGCCTACAGTCATTCACATGTGAAAAAAATAGGTATTGCCACAAAACTTACCTGCTGCATCTCCATACACATCGACGGTGAAGCACCTTTCTTGGTAATCAGAATCACTGTAAGATAATTAAATATCAGTTTTTATATATATTTCAATTCGGAGTTTTGAGTACAAACCAATTCCCTCTGTACGTTCGTTTGAAAATGTTCGTTTCATGCATATCTTTTTTACACCATGAATGTATGGGAATGCTGTCAAAAATATTCCATGATACTAGTGTTCTAGTCCGGCAGCATCCTTCAAGAACCCTGCTTAGCTGTGTTAAAATTGTTTTGCATATTTTGGTTGTCTAGACGCTCTTTTAGTCCGATTGATAATCTCTAGCCCTCTTTTTTTTTATTTCCAAATGGCATCCAAAGTGGTTGCCGTTGGTTTCAAATGTACAATTTTGTACAAATATATACATGAACCTTGACATTGATTAATAGGTCATACCATTGATTTCGTTTGAAAATGAGGGAAATGTGAATTGTGTATCAAATGAAAATAATTAAAATTCAAAAGGGCGTAAGAGATGGCAGCTTAATGTACGGCAATGAGCTTCTACATTTAGTTTCGTGCTTTGTCCTAAGTTAATTTCATGGTATTGCTTAGAATAAAAATATACTTAATGCAAACTCTACATCGAAATGGTGTACAGGATGGCTGTCGAAATGTACCAAAATGATAAGTTTCTTTTAGAGCTATCCATTGGCTCGTTGTTTGACCAGCTATTATTGTAGTGTATTTGTTAACAGTGGACAAGTACACTAAGTTGTAGTAAGAACGTTTTCGACAATATCAAGTTCAATATGTCGCCAAAAATGGCCCCCAGAATTAAACAAAATGGAGTTTTCTCTCAAATGGGCGTGTTTTCAAGGATGTCAGAGCTCCTATTTGATAGATTGGAAGCATTTAGTAATGTAAAAAATCATGCACGTAAGCCAGAAATGAGAATCCAAACTTCTAAAACGTACAATTTTCTTATTCAACACAAATGAAGACTTTATACAATAAATGACACAAACATAGACGTGATTAGCCTCTTTTGTATGCGGCAGTGTTAAAAATGAATAGAATAATACTTAAATAGATTTCAACCAAAGGAGCCTTTAATAAAGAATATAATCAACACAGCAGTTATTGGCAATATGTCACACATAAAATCAACTAACAACAGCCATAATAGATATGGAAGCTAAAACTAACAACAATGGCTCTTTAAGCAATCAACTCTTGTACTCTTGAGAGTGCAGAATCACAACATGACTCAAGCATATATGAGGCGATACAAACGGGCTTTTGTTTAAACAGTAAACCGCTATTTAGTGATAAAACTTTATTGAATGTGTAAATATACTAGACGATGTAATGTTTAATGTTTCTCAACACTTACTTGTTTTTGCAATTGTGAGTGAACCAGTCATACGGAGAATTAATGGAACGTAAATTACCGAATAGCATGGTATATAATAAATCAGGCACACATATCAGAGCATAAAGCCAAACTATGTATACATTTACAAATAAGAAATACAATTGGTGATGATGACATTGATAAAGCAATGATATCATCATGTAACCAATGTCTTTTACCATCTGAATTCAATCGCCATGCGAAACCATAATGGACTCCAAAAGTGAAAAAAACCATATAGTGTACAGCGCGAAGTAAGACAAGTGTGCACCCTAGAAGGCCAGGCAAAAGGGTGGCAACACAAATTCAACGTGAAATACAAATGCTGCAAACACTTCTATGTAATTGAAAAAACAAATAGAAATTAAACACGTTGAAAAGCATTTAAACAGTCAGCGCATTAAAGCAACATAATTCGGTATCATATTTTTAAGGGGCTTTATTAAATCGAGGACAAGCAAAAGACCATCTTCTTATTCTATTTTATTTTTTTACAAAAAACACCTCTGTTTGTGAACAAGGCTATATTTTAAAGGTGTTCACAAGCCGTTTTCGCGATTTGTACTCTCCTCTAGAGTGCTTGTTGAGCAAAAAGTTCAACAACTAAAATTACCAAAAAATATCGCGAATATCATTTATGAAATAAATTCAACTTTCTCTATCGCAACTATTAAAACATCAATTAAAATGTTGAAAAGGGGAAACGCAACATAACTTGATGATATTCTTATAAGCATTTGATATATGGAGCATGCAGTAGGAGAAATGAGCATCTATGCGGTAAAGGTAGTAACGGAGCAAAGTTTTAATCGAATTATCATTCTAAAGTTTGGATTTGCTGAGGTACAATATTTTATATCCCTGATGAAACAAAGTTTAATACTAACGCTGACATGAAGCAAATGTCGTGTTGTCCCTCTGTTGCAAACTCAAATCCAACCTCACTAACACAAGCACTTGTTTCGTCCGGCCGAGAACTTTGTAGTATCACCTCGGGCATAACTGATCTCACTTGATTGCTTATGAAAATAAACAGTATCATACAGACATACCGTTAATGGTATATATTAAAATTGTGGATTCAAATTATACAGCTAATGGAATTTTATGTGCACAATTTCTTTCTTAGAAATGACATGACGGATCATTTTACAGATCTGATTTGAAAAAAGTAGCATTAACAATTGAATACCATGGATTTTTAAACGTTGTGTAGAGAAGTACGTTGCACATCGTATTTGGCATACAGCGAAACACACTGTGGGCTTGTGGTGTGGGGTTGATAAATCGTACCTTGCAATAGAAAGTAACTGGGTAGAAAACAAGCACGACTTTAATTAAGGTTTAGTTAACTTAACTAATAATAAAATGTTTCTATTGCACGATTGGTATTATAAAGGCATTCTAGTACCTACCCATCCATCTGTTAATAGAAAACATAGCTTTGGGTAGTAATGCCCATACTCATTCTTAAATGTATGCCTCATTGTCCTGTGTTGTCTAATTTGCTATTATTTTCTTAAAAAGTTGACGAAAGCATATATAGAATATTTATATAAATGTTAAATATGAATGTGGTTTCAGATAACATTATCCCCATAACCAGTGAATTGTTGTGTTCGCTGCCCAATGCTGTTAACCAAACGTTTATTGACAACGATATTTACATGTCAATTTAGTGTGATTTAATGCAAACGTTATTTGTCTGGTGGCTAATCGTGCCTCTTTTGTATCAGTTGGGCTTTGATTCTCGCACCTCTTCAACATATAATACAATGAAAACTACAGGGACAGCCCCAGTAGTAAATCACTCGAAAACAAACCCTATTTAGAGGCCCAAGGCGATGACCAAAACGACAATAAACTAGAGACACAAACGTTTAAACACCACATACACAAGTACAAGCACCACCATCATAACATCTTCAAATTAATACTTCATATTTTGTCTGCTGTAAAATATTTGTGTTGTCTTTTGTTAGTGACCAACATAGTTTTGCTTATTGGCTTAATTTGAATTAAAATTGTTATCGATATAGTCTCACTAAATTATTATAAAGTATATACTAGATTATAAATGTAAGCACAAAACAATGGAAACCGCGGTGACACATTCTATTAGTCTCAACTTTAACCAGCATACGTTTAAAGGCAGAATGTTGAATGCCGAACAAAACCTAGACGAGCGACACACATCGTTAAAAGATGACGCACAGTACAGTATACACGTATCAAAATAAACAGTGGCAACCACTTTGTCACGGTCATTAAAAACTAAAAAGACCTCACTGTGGTTTTAGACATTTTACAATCACCTTATGTTTACGATGACATATTCATCATAATCTTTATGGACTGAAATGATATTCGATAAGGAAATATGAAATACTTACAGAAGCAGGTTTTGAAGAACCAGGATCTGAAATAAAGGGATTTATACATTCCTCTGAGGTAAGAGGTCGATGAGTTAAAAGTATATCCATACCGATGGATGAAGTTGCAAGGTAAGTGCGTTATTGTACAGAATTAGTATGCTTTATCCATAATGGCCGTGAATAAAAAAGCTTCTTACTCGAATTCGAGTGTATAATTGAATTACTGAGCAAAACTTTAAATATGCCGAAAGTATCGTGCGTGGTAAAAGACCTTGTCCGATATTCATAATTTAATACCAGACTATTCCGATATCCATATAAAATGACGTTACTGGAATTGTTTCACTAGATCTCGTCGTCTTTTCACATGTCTATACATATCTCACCAAACTCAACCTACCTGATAACAAATCCAGCTCAACGCAAACATTGTCCGAGTCCATTCTGTAAGAAGGTATTAGACGTTACATCATTTTTACCTAACATTTGTTTTAATTATTTATAGTGGTAGTCAAAAATCTTTAATTCAGACTCAATTTCCATTAGTTAAAAATACGTAAAGCCATTAAACTATAAACATGTTGCAAAAACTACAGAAATCAAACCTTTCAGAGCGTTTCTTTGTTTAACAACATCACCAATTCGTACCATTATTTTAAATTGTCTCTCTTATTTCCATTGAACGTTAGTATTTTGCGCATAACAAAACAGAACAAAGTTTATACATACATTAAAGTTTTGATATTTCACCAAAATGCAAGGACAAATTGATGTCATAATTCATAAGCAATGTAGTTTGATTCGGAATGCGATCTTTACAAAAGAGATACACGTTCCATAAATTAAATGTTAGTACTTTCTTTACCCTAGTGTTGCTTGTACGCACACATACTGTCCCGATCTTTCATATATGTTTATTGTTCCTTTCACTGAAATTAAGCTCGAGAAAACATGATCAAGTCCTGCAATGGTCTGCGTTGATTTGGCATTAGACGATGTTGTTCGGCTCAGTGCAGGTGAACTAGAAACCGTAAGCTGGGGTGGTAGTCTAAAATATAAAAATGCTTGTTTGAAAGACAAAATACATCGCAGGATGAAGAAACACATAGTTATATCGACCCCTAAAAGTCATCAAACATGTGGACGAATTACTGGACGCTATATTTACAACCGCAATAAATTGCTTAAACTAGCTTAGACGGTAGATGTATATATTCTGGGAGTAAGGTCTTCGGGAGCACACAATACCTCCATAATTTGACGTCAGCAGGCTCGATGTAATGGAGACTGGTCAAAGTTAACTAGATTACTGCTCTTGTGAAAGAAACCATTAACTGGTGCAAAACGTTACAATGATACCTCGATGATAGCGTGTAAAACAGACAATGTTGGATAAATTATCGTATTTGTGCAAGTTACACAAAACTGAACATATTTTTAGTATGGAGCATACCCAGTCTTTGTTTCGATGAAAATCATGAACTCGCACTTTTGAACTTCATTCTGATACAAATAGCAAACAAGCTTGCTTCCATTCTTTAGGGTTGGGTCAATAAACATAAGATTGTAAGCCTGAAAAAAAAACACACGAAAGAGTAATCAATACAGTTATATGATCACTGTGATATGTATAGAGACGTACTTAAAACGAAAAATATGTTGAAACATGAAGTACCATTATTATGTCATTTCGTGTATTAAATACTTAACTGTATACATGTACTTACATTGGAACTGGCCCCAAGTCCTGTAAAAGGCAAGATATTAATTTATAGAACACTTTATTCAAATATAATCATCTGCAAAGTGATTCTTATTTTAGTTATGGAAAACTTCACAGCCTAACACGTTATGTTTTTTTTTCAAAAGTTTAAGATGGAATGTGCTTATTATATACCTTTGCATGCAGCTTAATTTGTATTTGTATTTGTATTTAACAGAAATATATCGTTATATTAATCTGATAATGCAATATTCTATGGGTACACTATGGATATCTAAATATAAAAAAGTGTTATAAAACTAGGCAAATACTCACGTAAAGCACAATCCGATCCTATATATCCTAGGCTGCAATGACACTGGAGCTTGGACTTGGACATCACGCATACTCCGTGTGCACTGCACATTGGGTTACAAGCGCCGGCACCTGCAGATATAAAACACTTTCAGAAAATAAACATAGTCGGAAGGGAAATGTAAGTAAATATAAATTGAAGAAAAAAGATTTATACACGATTTGTACATGAGCGAATACCTTAACAGAACTACACATTTAAACGAAGTAATTTCTTTGAAGCCAGTTAAAAACAAACATTCATGCCACAGCTTAAATATAATACCGAGCATTCCACTTCAGTTTTTGCATCCTTTTTAAGAAACAAAGAAGTTTGCTGCTTACATAGTTAATCTTTTTTATTTTGTATATCAAACATATCTATTTGCTGTGCGCTAAGCATAGGTGCAAATTCTTACCATAACTGCACTCCTGGTCCCTTGGTTGGCTTGGGCAGGTATCTGTATGCGGGAAACAGCAATTAAATCAATTTATAATGCCGTACATACTTCATTTCCATATTTTTTATCAACCATTGTCATTTAATCACATTTTCACATACCAAGTCAATGGGGCCAAATATACACGCAGCCAAAGATCAATCGAGTCGCCCATGATGCACTGAATTCCTTAAAGCCACACGAGAGTTTTCAAATTTAATTTAAATATCAAACAAACTTGAAAGTAAAAAAAAATAGTGTAATAGCACTGATGATTAAAATAGAAATCGACCATTGAATAAGGTACACCCATAAATTGAAATTTACAAATAGGATTTGCGGAATCTGAAATATAACGGAACTATGACTTTACAATGTTGTTAGCGTTTTACAATTTCAATATAAAGACATGTTGGTTCTACAATTTTGATAAGAATTAATGCAGTCGCATGATTCGTTTAAAATCGATTAACGTACTCTTGGACATGGGCGGAAGAACAAGTTTTCACTTTTTTATATGTTTTTTTAATAATGTTTTTCTTTGTTTGTTCACAGTTTTAGTACAATGATGCTTTTCATTATGAAACTCTATGCTCACACAGTTTTAAACTCATTATTTGCTAAATTAATTTAATAGTTTCAATAACTGCATCATATCTTTAAAAAAAATGTTTGCATTAGGTACTCTGAATCGTATTCCTTCGTCTGCAGAGACAGTCGGGATCCCTAAGCATAGAAGTACGTGGAGTTAAACTTTTAGTTTATTATAATTTTATTTATTATTAAGTTTCCTCAAGTTTATGCATACTTTGATACGATTTACCCTTTACGTTGTATTTTATTTGGGGGTGTTGGGAAACGAGTAAGGTTGAGCACACAAACTGGTTTAATTCCCCAGTTAATTTACATTATACTGACCGTTCCAAGGCGGTACCTAACAATCTTTGATAAACACTCCTAGAGTTTATATAGTATATATAAACTGTGTTGTTTGTGGTCTTTTGTGCTGTTTTTCATGTTTCTGGCGTGTGAGTGTTTGGTTTTATGTTCTATGTCGTTGTCATTTACCCTGTGCCATTAAATGAGGTATGTTTTAATTTTCGACTATTGAGGTAAATAATGTCACATGCGGCAAAACAAATGAACCCTTTCTATTTCCTCAGCCTGAATATAGCCCACACACTTCTGAGTGATAGCATACAAAAGCATATTTTTTTAATATAAAATATATATAGGGTCTTGGTAACACTTTATTCAAGCCTAAAGAGAATACATAAAGCGAAATGCCTTGCCAGCCAGTGGATTGACTGCCTGCATAAATAACCCTCCACTAGAATTAGGACGACCCCGGGATAGTTAAATAAATTCATTAATTTCATAATGTTTAGAAATAACATTCTTAAGGCTTCCTGCAAATAATCAGTATTTTTTGTTACTTTTTCGTGATGTTAGTAAAAGGCGGAAATGGAGGAAATGTAGAGCACAGCCCGTGACTTTTGTGACTTTAACATTTGATTTTTTTATATTTATTACATATGTACATTTCTTTATAATATACTTTTTTAATATTAATTTGTTTGTTCAAAACATTATTGTTGGGTCGTTTGATTTTCTTCACAATTAATTGGACTGTCCCCGCTCTCTGCTATTCCTGACGTTTGACACCACATGGAATTTACCAGTTTCACAATGGACTCCGGTATATCGCATAAAACAGTTACAGGAATAGTTCAAAATCCCGTCCACACAAAGGCCATGTCCGTTGCATGGATTGTCAATAGCGCAGTTGTCAATCCCTGAAATATGGTTTAACCCTTTGTTTAAAGTATTACATACGTCTTGACATTCTAATTCATTTGGAGGTTGAAAATATCACAATTACATTAAGGTCATTTTTATTTGCATCAATTGGCTTTGCAGCTAAATATATGTATGTTCGCAGACATATAATAAAATTAGTACTTTATACTCACGATATTCACAGTTCGTCCCATTGTAGTCATTCATGTCCGACATATTGTCAGAGCAAAAGCAATAGTATGGTCTTATATTGCTAAGGCAAAATCCGTGTGGTCCGCATGGATTTGGATTGCAGAAGTCCGGCGCTACAGTTCATTAAGCAAAACAAAAACATACAGTGTGGTTTAACCAAAACCGTTTGAAATTCTAACTGTAAATTCAAAAATAAATTATTACACGCGATTATGATTGCATTGTTGTATTGTATACCTGTTTGACAATAAGTGCCTGTGTAATTATTAACACATTCGCAGGAAAAGGTACCCAATATCTTATCAGATCTGCAGACACTAGAAAACATACACGGTGCATCCAAACATGGATCTGAAATAGTAGTTATAGCGTAATGAATCATTATCATATTAACTAACTTTAAATTACAGAGGGTCCACAATTAACAAAGATTGTTTAAGTGGTGTCCAATAGATCATTCTTCAAATGAACTCGTATATAACTATAAATCGATACATAATCAGCTCACTTTCACTAACGTCTTTAAAAGACAGGACTGTTTAATTGTTATCTACACGGTATTGTTTTTAAAAGAGTATAATGCAAAATATTCGATAAACGTGAAACGATAATTGATGAATCGTTACATTATAACATTTCGTTAATGACAAAAACGTTGTATCTTACCGGGAGGTATAATCCTTGTTGAGAAGCAAAAAAGATCACTTAAAACACTGGAAAAAATAATACATAACAGTCAAATCATCGGGTCGAACAAGAAGTTTTTCTTGAGCTATTAAATCGTTCTACATTAATCAGCAATTGATATATTGATTCAGTGTGTTCTCATGCCATATATGCCGTAGTTGTCATGTTTCGTGCTTTTGTAATGAAGACGGAAGTTGCCTTAACAAAACAGGAAATAAGAAACGAAGACTTGTGATTTAAAAAAGGAAAATGCGTGGTGTAAAAACACAACATGTGGGGTATATAAGTACCACTACCTGGTTGACACACGCAGGTAAAGCAAAGGTATTCAAACCATTCCAATGTCAAATAACTACATTCAATTAATTGTTGCTCGTGGGGTCAACGCTCGAAAAGTGATACAATGAATCTGGGTAATATCGGCCCAGATACCATTGCAGCATAGTCCGTTTCGTCCCAGTGACAAACTCGGCCAATGGTATGTTTAGTAATTTAAAATAAATAAAAAACGCATTGAAGTTACATTTAAAATGTGAAATGAAAAATTCACAATTTACTTTGAATATTAATAAGAACAAAGAAGCCAATTTGTACCAGGACGCAACTATAACCGGCCTGGAACAAATTCACTTGACACCGATATGATGTATATATCCATGTATTTCGTTTATGTATGATAAAATAAATCAAAGCACCGAGCGTGCTGAATACAGCAGTTCCTTGATGATGCGGGCAGCGCGGTCAATGGTTTGTTGAATAAAAGCGAAAATAATATTTTCCTAATATTTTAAATTCAAAACCCTAAATTCAAACGACAACAACTGAATATAAAAATATTCAAAATCATGTTCAGACACTGAGACGAGTAAATAAGCCAACCGATTCCGTCTTTGTGGTTTTATAAAACAATCCCAGATACACAATAACTTTTAAATACAGTTTAAGTATAACTGCAACTGTGCTTCTATGAAAAAAAAATGTTTTCATTAAAATTATTTAAACTAAAGTATTAGGCTTAGATGATAAGTAGCTGATTCATTCTGGACCACCAAAAACTCTAACAAATTTGAGGAATCAAGTTAGGCTCATGGTTCAGAACACTCAATCTAAACCAATGTCTACAAGGCTCAATTAAGTAGTATGTATAAATAAATGTACACGAGTTACTATACAATGTTTACAACAGCAACAATAAAAACGCGAATATTTTTTTCTTAATCCGTTTTAATATTTCATGAATATATAGAACGAGAAAAATGCTGCAATGTTTCAAATAATTTTTAAATTATTTTTCCTCCTAATTGCATACGTATTTAAAAGTAGATTATATATAAAAAAAACCCGTATTAAAACCGCGTGTATGTCTTTGGAATTAGCTGATATTATAAAACCCAACATGGCTGTCTAACGTATGCTGTCTGCTTCTGATAGGTATAAAAACCTAAACCTCGCCGGTCTTGCTGAACATTAATTCGGCTTTGACCAGTGTGTCGATTGATGACTTTTCATCCTTATTTATGTTTTTGTTTAAATTAACTTAAACGGAAAAAAACATTCATTGATGGCAAACAATTGCAATTAAGCTTTATTTGCAACAAACCTGTTTTTTTTACCTTGTTTTATGTAATGTCTATGCAGTTTCTGTATATAATAAACGCTTTTTATACTTTCGAATCAAAAGTCACACCTGCCATTAATTTTCAGACAGTTCGCGCTAATTCGTCCAATATGAATTAAAAACAAACACACAAGAAGATAAAGTCAGTACTAAATATGAGCGAATAAAATATGCGAACTAACGTGCTTAGGAGGTTAATTACAAAATTCCATGTTTATTCGCATCATGTGTTTTAATGGTGCTAAGCAAACGGTCCCTAATGTCACCTATGGATCAATCAACCTATACATTAGTTAATATATACATTATCTCAATACATATTACCCGTTGATATCCTCTGCTTGTAAACAAATTTTGACCTCGTCAGGTTTTGGATGTTGAAATGACAAATCTGCCTTATATAAATCTTCACCATCTAGGTCTAATTTAGATACATTTCCTAGTGTTGTAGACCGTACGAACGAGTCTCGAACGTGAATTTTGCTGAGAGGACTGAAATGGAGGTCAATTAAAATATGAAGTATTCAAAAACTAAAAATGACAAACGAAATCAATCATCATTACAACATTGACTTTAAATATAATTACATTCGTAGAACTCTGATTTCTACTGGCCTTACCCGCTCTTATTTTTATGGATATGTTCTTAATAAACGGTTAAAACCTAAAACGCTTCTTTGAGATTGCTCGGCTTAATGACATTTTTAATAAGAGTTTATAACGGCATTATTTTCTTATTAAAAAAATCTGTTGTTTTTCGATTGAGTTGGGCGTAGGACTCCTGTTGAAACGCTTTTTATAGCCTTTCTTGGATGTCCTGATGATTTTATAAACACTGGTTTTCATATCTGAAAACCGATTTTCGTGACTTTTATGCACTTTCCGATTGATGACGACCCAACCATGACGACATGCACTGTTGTATATCAAATAAATGGAAGAGTTTATGTTCTTTCGCAACATAAAAGCCAATTATTCAAAACAAACTAATTATTTGTTTAAATTACATTTCTTTTTCATTATTAGAATTTGTGTTGGTTTAGGCCATTTTACATAACAAACCACATCTATGCCTTTCAGTTAATTTTCCCTTAATGTTTGGTGAGCGCATGATACTATTTTTGTTGTCCTTCTTAGCACCTGTAACCAAACTTATTCCTCACCACGATTCCCGACAAGAAATCGAGCATGCAATTAGAGGTCCATTTTCATCAGCAACGGAGTCAACAATTCCTCCCGAAAAGAGGTCCGTTCCAAGCAGCGACAACAAAAAGCCCTCCGCACTGAGATTTCCTATTAGAGGTTCGTTTTAGTAGCGACAAAGACAAAAGCTTCGAGGTTATTGAGTTGAGTCCGTATTCCAACTGCGATATAAGAAAACAAGATTGCTTCGAGCAGTGCATCCGGAGAATTGGCGCCTTGCCAGTAGAGACTCCCGGGCGAAGGCTCGCTCTCAGCAATGACTTCCGAGAGCAGGTAAACTTTAAGCAGACTCACCAGAAGCGGTCTGCTCCTAGCAACAATTCCCGAGAATAAGATCACTTGCGGCGTCGACCTCTGAGAAGGGGTCCACTCTAAGCAGCGAGTCCTAAGAAATGGTCCGCTCCCAGCAGCGACTGCAGAGAAAAGGTGCGCTTCCAGCAGCGATCCCCGAGAAGAAATCCGCTTCCAACAGCAACTCTCAAGAACAGGACCATTTTAAACAACAGGTCCCGAAAAGGGATCATTTCCAAATATTGCCTGCTAAGGAGAGATCCACTGCCATAAGTGATTACCGAGAATCGACCAGCTATAAACAGCATATCCAGACAAGAGTACCGCTTCTCAAGAAACGGTCTGCTCCCAGCAGCGGCCCCAAGAAGTTATCTACGGCTAACAGCAACTCCCTTGAAATTGCTTGCAGCAACGAGTCCCGAGAAGAGGCTCAGTTCTAACAGCGATTACAGGAAAGAAGTCCATTCAAAGCAGCTACACCCGAGTACAGGTTTGCCTATATTTAGACTCTCTATTAACATGTATCGATGCAAGAAGAACATATACAACTTAATAGTCTTGACGTAAAGATAACAGAGGAATTTTCTACCAAGGTACTGTATGTAGCTGAAACAGCAGAAATTGTTTGAGTTTAAGCAATATAATAATGCTTCCAAACGACGTTTCTGATTGAGAAATGAAGTCATACAGAGTAAATATATTTTATGTCAACGTATATGAAAGTTTAAAAAAAACCCTCATCATACACATTTCGGATAAACAAAATAACAATGAAATATCGCAAGGCACGATGATCAAAGTATCGACGTGATAATCGTTCCGACAATAGCTGCTCCTTTAAATAGGACTCCACAATGTCTGAAAAAATAACCTATTAAAAAGATTTTCTTCAAGAGGGTTGAAGTAAGAAATTACTGGAAAATAGTCATAGATCACCGTATATGAGGCTTTATAACAGCATCAATGAACTCAAGAATATCTTGTGATGGCAGGGAGGACCCCGACGATGGACGCTAGTGCCTCCTTGTGATGGCAAGGAGGACCCGACGATGGAAGCTAGTGCCTCCTTGTGAAGACAGAGAGGACCCCGACGAAGGAAGCTAGTGCCTCTTTGTGGTGGCAGGGAGGACCCCGACGAAGGAAGCTAGTGCCTCTTCGTGATGGCAGGGAGGACCCGACGAATGAAGCTAGTGCCTCCTTGTGATGGCAGGGAGGACCCGACGATGGAAGCTAGTGCCTCTTTGTGATGGCAGGGAGGACCTCGAAGAAGGAAGCTAGTGCCTCTTTGTGATGGCAGGGAGGACCTTGACGAAGGAAGCTAGTGCCTCTTTGTGATGGCAGGGAGGACCTCGACGAAGGAAGCTGGTGCCTCATTGTGATGGCAGGGAGGACATCGACGATGGAAGCTAGTGCCTCTTTGTGATGACAGGGAGGACCTCGACGATGGAAGCTAGTGCCTCATTTTAAAGGCAGGGAGTATCTCGACGATGGAAGCTAGTGCCTCTTTGAGATGGCAGGAAGGACCCGACGATGAAAGCTAGTGCCTCCTTGTGATGGCAGGGAGGACCCCGATGATGGAAGCTTGTGCCTCTTTGTGATAGCAGGGCGGACCCGACGATGGAAGCTAGTGCCTCTTTGTGATGGCAGGGAGGATCTCGACGAAGGAAGCTAGTGCCTCTTTGTTATGGCAGGGAGGACCTCGACGATGGAAGCTAATGCCTCTTTGTGATGGCAGGGAGGCCCTCGACGATGGAAGCTAGTGCCTCATTGTGATAGCAGGGAGGACCCGACGATGGAAGCTAGTGCCTCTTTGTGATGGCAGGGAGGATCTCGACGAAGGAAGCTAGTGCCTCAATTGTGATGGCTGGGAGGAACCCGGCGAAGGAAGCTAGTGCATCCTTAAGATGCCTGGAAGAATTCCGACAAAGGAAGCTAGTGCTTCCTTCTGATGGCAGGGAGGATCCCGACGAAGAAAGCGAGTGCCTCCATGTGATGGCAGGGAGGACACGACGAAGGAAGGAAGTGCCTTCTTATGATGGCAGGGAGGACACGACGACGGAAGGAAGTGCCTCCTTGTGATGGCAGGGAGGACCCCGACGAAGGAAGCTAGTGCCTCTTTGTGATGAAAGGGAGAACCCCGACTAAGGAAGCTAGTGCCTCCTTGTGATGGCAGGGAGGACCCGACGATGGAAGTTAGTGCCTCTTTGTGATGGCAGTGAGAACCTCGACGAAGGAAGCTAGTGCCTCATTGTGATGGCAGGGAGGAAACCGGCGAAGGAAGCGAGTGCCTCCTTGTGATAGCAGGGGGAATCCCGACGAAGGAAGCTAGTGCATCCTTAAGATGCCAGGAAGAACCCTGACAAAAGAAGCTAGTGCTTCCTTCTGATGGCAGGGAGGATCCCAACGAAGGAAGCGAGTGCCTCCCTGTGATGGCAGGGAGTACCCCGACGAAAGAAGCTAGTGTCTTCTTATGATGCAGGGAGGACACGACGAAGGAAGGAAGTGCCTCTTTGTGATGGCAGGGAGGACCCCGACGAAGGAAGCTAGTGCCTCTTTGTGATGGCAGGGAGGACCCCGACGAAGGAAGCTAGTGTCTCCTTGTGATTGCAGGGAGGACCCGACGATGGAAGCTAGTGCCTCCTTGTGATGGCAGGGAGGACCCGACGATGGAAGCTTGTGCCTCCTTGTGATGGCAGGGAGGACCCCGACGAAGGAAGCTAGTGCCTTTTTGTGATGGCAGGGAGGCCCTCGACGATGGAAGCTAGTGCCTCATTGTGATAGCAGGGAGGACCCGACGATGGAAGCTAGTGCCTCTTTGTGATGGCAGGGTGGACCCGACGATGGAAGCTAGTGCCTCTTTGTGATGGCAGGGAGGATCTCGACGAAGGAAGCTAGTGCCTCTTTGTTATGGCAGGGAGGACCTCGACGATGGAAGCTAATGCCTCTTTGTGATGGCAGGGAGGCCCTCGACGATGGAAGCTAGTGCCTCATTGTGATAGCAGGGAGGACCCGACGATGGAAGCTAGTGCCTCTTTGTGATGGCAGGGAGGATCTCGACGAAGGAAGCTAGTGCCTCAATTGTGATGGCTGGGAGGAACCCGGCGAAGGAAGCTAGTGCATCCTTAAGATGCCTGGAAGAATTCCGACAAAGGAAGCTAGTGCTTCCTTCTGATGGCAGGGAGGATCCCGACGAAGAAAGCGAGTGCCTCCATGTGATGGCAGGGAGGACACGACGAAGGAAGGAAGTGCCTTCTTATGATGGCAGGGAGGACACGACGACGGAAGGAAGTGCCTCCTTGTGATGGCAGGGAGGACCCCGACGAAGGAAGCTAGTGCCTCTTTGTGATGAAAGGGAGAACCCCGACTAAGGAAGCTAGTGCCTCCTTGTGATGGCAGGGAGGACCCGACGATGGAAGTTAGTGCCTCTTTGTGATGGCAGTGAGAACCTCGACGAAGGAAGCTAGTGCCTCATTGTGATGGCAGGGAGGAAACCGGCGAAGGAAGCGAGTGCCTCCTTGTGATAGCAGGGGGAATCCCGACGAAGGAAGCTAGTGCATCCTTAAGATGCCAGGAAGAACCCCGACAAAAGAAGCTAGTGCTTCCTTCTGATGGCAGGGAGGATCCCAACGAAGGAAGCGAGTGCCTCCCTGTGATGGCAGGGAGTACCCCGACGAAAGAAGCTAGTGTCTTCTTATGATGCAGGGAGGACACGACGAAGGAAGGAAGTGCCTCTTTGTGATGGCAGGGAGGACCCCGACGAAGGAAGCTAGTGCCTCTTTGTGATGGCAGGGAGGACCCCGACGAAGGAAGCTAGTGTCTCCTTGTGATTGCAGGGAGGACCCGACGATGGAAGCTAGTGCCTCCTTGTGATGGCAGGGAGGACCCGACGATGGAAGCTTGTGCCTCCTTGTGATGGCAGGGAGGACCCCGACGAAGGAAGCTAGTGCCTTTTTGTGATGGCAGGGAGGCCCTCGACAATGGAAGCTAGTGCCTCATTGTGATAGCAGGGAGGACCCGACGATGGAAGCTAGTGCCTCTTTGTGATGGCAGGGAGGACCTCGACGAAGGAAGCTAGTGCCTCATTGTGATGGCAGGGAGGAACCCGGCGAAGGAAGCGAGTGCCTCCGTGTGATGGCAGGGAGGACCCCGACGATGGAAGTTAGTGCCTCTTTGTGATGGCAGTGAGAACCTCGACGAAGGAAGCTAGTGCCTCATTGTGATGGCAGGGAGGAAACCGGCGAAGGAAGCGAGTGCCTCCTTGTGATAGCAGGGGGAATCCCGACGAAGGAAGCTAGTGCATCCTTAAGATGCCAGGAAGAACCCCGACAAAAGAAGCTAGTGCTTCCTTCTGATGGCAGGGAGGATCCCAACGAAGGAAGCGAGTGCCTCCCTGTGATGGCAGGGAGTTCCCCGACGAAAGAAGCTAGTGTCTTCTTATGATGCAGGGAGGACACGACGAAGGAAGGAAGTGCCTCTTTGTGATGGCAGGGAGGACCCCGACGAAGGAAGCTAGTGCCTCTTTGTGATGGCAGGGAGGACCCCGACGAAGGAAGCTAGTGTCTCCTTGTGATTGCAGGGAGGACCCGACGATGGAAGCTAGTGCCTCCTTGTGATGGCAGGGAGGACCCGACGATGGAAGCTTGTGCCTCCTTGTGATGGCAGGGAGGACCCCGACGAAGGAAGCTAGTGCCTTTTTGTGATGGCAGGGAGGCCCTCGACGATGGAAGCTAGTGCCTCATTGTGATAGCAGGGAGGACCCGACGATGGAAGCTAGTGCCTCTTTGTGATGGCAGGGAGGACCTCGACGAAGGAAGCTAGTGCCTCATTGTGATGGCAGGGAGGAACCCGGCGAAGAAAGCGAGTGCCTCCGTGTGATGGCAGGGAGGACCCCGACGAAGGAAGCTAGTGCCTCTTTGTGATGGAAGGGAGAACCCCGACTAAGGAAGCTAGTGCCTCCTTGTGACGGCAGGGAGGACCCGACGATGGAAGTTAGTGCCTCTTTGTAATGGCAGTGAGGACCTCGACGAAGGAAGCTAGTGCCTCATTGTGATGGCAGGGAGGAAACCGGCGAAGGAAGCGAGTGCCTCCTTGTGATAGCAGGGGGAATCCCGACGAAGGAAGCTAGTGCATCCTTAAGATGCCAGGAAGAACCCCGACAAAAGAAGCTAGTGCTTCCTTCTGATGGCAGGGAGGATCCCAACGAAGGAAGCTAGTGCCTGCATGTGATGGCAGGGAGTACCCCGACGAAAGAAGCTAGTGTCTTCTTATGATGGCAGGGAGGATACGACAAATGAAGGAAGTGCCTCTTTGTGATGGCAGTGAGGACCCCGACGAAGGAAGCTAGTGCCTCTTTGTGATGGCAGGGAGGACCCCGACGAAGGAAGCTAGTGCCTCCTTGTGATGGCAGGGAGGACCCGACGATGGAAGCTAGTGCCTCTTTGTTATGGCAGGGAGGACCCGACGATGGAAGCTTGTGCCTCCTTGTGATGACAGGGAGGACCCCGACGAAGGAATCTAGTGCCTTTTTGTGATGGCAGGGAGGACCTCGACGAAGGAAGCTAGTGCCTCCTTGTGATGGCAGGGAGGACCTCGACGATGGAAGCTAGTGCCTCTTTGTGATGGCAGGGAGGCCCTGGACGATGGAAGCCAGTGCCTCATGGTGATGGCAGGGAGGATCCGACGATGGAAGCTAGTGCCTCTTTGCGATGGCAGGGAGGACCTCGACGAAGGAAGCTAGTGCCTCCTTGTGATGGCAGGGAGGAACCCGGCGAAGGAAGCGAGTGCCTCCTTGTGATGGCAGGGAGAATCCCGACGAAGGAAGCTAGTGCATCCTTAAGATGCCTGGAAGAATCCCGACAAAGGAAGCTAGTGCTTCCTTCTGATGGCAGGGAGGATCCTGACGAAGAAAGCGAGTGCCTCCATGTGATGGCAGGGAGGACACGACGAAGGAAGGAAGTGCCTTCTTATGATGGCAGGGAGGACACGACGACGGAAGGAAGTGCCTCCTTGTGATGGCAGGGAGGACCCCGACGAAGGAAGCTAGTGCCTCTTTGTGGTGGAAGGGAGAACCCCGACTAAGGAAGCTAGTGCCTCCTTGTGATGGCAGGGAGGACCTCGACAATGGAAGTTAGTGCCTCTTTGTGATGGCAGTGAGGACCTCAACGAATGAAGCTAGTGCCTCATTGTGATGGCAGGGAGGAACCCGGCGAAGGAAGCGAGTGCCTCCTTGTGATAGCAGGGTGAATCCCGACGAAGGAAGCTAGTGCATCCTTAAGATGCCAGGAAGAACCCCGACGAAAGAAGCTAGTGTCTTCTTATGATGGCAGGGAGGACACGACGAAGGAAGGAAGTGCCTCTTTGTGATGGCAGGGAGTACCCCGACGAAGGAAGCTAGTGCCTCTTCGTGATGGCAGGGAGGACCCCGAGGAAGGAAGCTAGTGTCTCCTTGTGATGGCAGGGAGGACCCCGACGAAGAGCGATACTTAACGAAATACTTACGAAAATTAACCATCCTTTGCCATTTCAATTATCGCGATCATAATAAGCGTACATGTAATCATGATACACCTCCTTAACCACGTTTAGTTTTCCTTTTCGGTTCAAACTCGCACTTGTTATAATATGTCTGACAGGTACACTAACTGCTACGAAAGTTAACTAAAAACAAGGAAACTAAGTCAACATTCCATAATGTTTATGTTATACATAATAACGTGCTTAAATGGTTTATACCTGTTGGACTTGACGTATATCGGAATAGCACATGTAGTTTCGGTTGGGCATTTTACAACATCCAGTGTTGACGGCATGTGAACAAAGTTAGGTTTATTCTGCAAACATTTGGAAATATAACAAAGGTTATACAAAATTTAAAAGAGAACAATACTTTCACGATGATATATGACATATTTGATACTTACAGTGGCGTGTGCTGAATGATTAAATCTCTCGCCTGAAATGAAAAACATTTTAGCATTAATCATTCGTAGGGTTGAAGGCATCTTAAGGAATGAAACTAGTGTCCTTATTTCAAATTTCAAAAGGAATGGCCCTAGTATACCCGAGTTTTTATCAAATGTGTGAAGGTATTTTTGTGGGAAAGAATTGTTTAAATATGATTGCGTTGAAAAATATAATAAGATCGACACAATTCTCAGTATTCAACATGTCATCACTCTCAGCCGATCATATTCACACAAGCGTATCAAGTATATTATGATTTTATCACATGCCTTGTACACGCCCTTTTAACTGGTGCCGAAACTGTCATAGGATAAATCATAATGTGATTTTCACCGGTAGAAGTGATCTTATTGTAATATTACCCGCATGTGAAACAGGAAGAAACATCCTCACCATTATTGCTATGTTTAAAACAAAATGCCAGAAATTGCATTAAAGGGGCTAGACACCAGATTGTCTCCAAATAAGCAAATAGAGAATTTCCTAAAACAAGCCTAGAACTGTTGAATCATGTGGCTCATAATACATAACTTTACATGATTTCAAAGAATAAATGCAGCAAAATTGTCGGCCATAACGCAGTCTCAGCTGAATTTCACAGTTTTGCGGAGTGGTTTTCCGGTTAAAAAAGCGCGGATTGTATTTTCAAAACACCTTGCAAGTCACGTGATTGTTTCAGACGCTAACCTGCCAATAAGCGTTTGAGCGAACTCGCTGCCATATTCAGCAGTGTTTATCTCTTTGAAAGGTTCCCATTGATCAAATTCATCACCGTTAATCTGTCGAGCTCTGTGACTACGTTGTTTTACACCAGTTTTCCGCTTCCTTGCACTGCCGTTCTTTTGGGAAGCCATGATGTGTGGATATTTAGCACGACACGTGATGAGTTAGCCCAAAAACATATTGAAACTTGATTTTGATAAGTGGAAAATAGATTATTGTGATTATCATAAAGACAATTCCTATGTTAAGTCTAATAACTGGTTAAAGGAGTAAAAAGTATACGGATAATTGGAAATCAATAATAGTGAGCTGAGTTTAATCCCGTTGTTATGGAAATTTCGAGAAATTGGGACCAGGTGTTTTGTCCCATTAACATTACTGACGTCATTTCGTGAGCATTGCAAAAATCCCAACAATATTCTTTGAAGGAAGGAAAAAAGTAGGCATATAAAAAACACTTCGTCTTGAATTTTACTGTCTTTGGATGATACGCCTTATGACCAGGTAACAACTGTATTTAAGTATAAGCACAACGTGTTGTGATAAAACATACCTTTAACAGTCACCACAAAACAACGCTGTTCTTCTGAATCCACCCTAAAATTAAATCCCATTTTTATTGCTATGAAAACATTTATATTTACGATTGTTCATCTATAATTTATTTCGACATTTATGTGGAACATGTATATTCCGATCGAGTTTAATGCAAGATCGTTACTGACGACTCATAAAGCATTATTGTGCTCATGAACATATTAATTTTAAGCTTAGGTCATTTATATGAAAAAAAAATGAACTTACAAAAATAATCTCAGATACAATAAAACAATATATCGAACATGGATAATATGCTAGTTTAATTTGTTGTTTGATGAGTTAAATCATTATTGTTATCTATTTTTCAAATCGGTTCACCCTGTCAGGTCGGTAGCTGTAAAACAGGCTAAATGCGATCCAACATCTGAGTCCCTCGGAGTCCATTTCACCTCCGCGAACTTAATCTGTTCTCGGCCATCGGTATAATCTTTTGCTGGCGATATGTGATAATTCTCTTCGTCGCCACCCATTACAGAAAATTGATCAATCGTTCTAAAATGTTCCGTTCGTGAAAATAATGTAATTTGTGTTAATTTTCCTCTTTATATTGAAAAAATATCCAAGCATAAAAACACAATGACAACTGAAAATGGGTGATTTATAGTTGTATGTATATAAATAATAACCAATAACACATTATTGCATTTAATATATACTGTCAATTAAACCTACGTGTTTTGAAAAGTTTGTGCGTAAACCAAGATTTTCCACATGGCTCCAACATGAATATAAAACTCTTGTTTTGCTGCTGGCGTTGGATAGATGAACACAGGAGCTTTCAAAACAGCCTTGATGTTTACAGCAAACTATAACGGGAGATACAAAGCAGTGAGCTTCATTGATTTTTCCATGTCAAACAATTTGTTTCGCGAATGTATAAAACTGAGCTTGTATTAAATCATCTATTATTATAATTTTTTGGTAATGCCTAACATTGTTTTTAATAATTCAACAAAAACAAGCTAAACCATTTTGTATAATTTACCATTGACTGTTGGAAAATGATTTTTTTACGCCACTACGCCGTAAAACATTCAAGTAAATACTTTTAACAGGTACGTTTACTTTCCTTAAATTCAACGATTTTCAGCTATGGGAAAAAATCAACCATCTTACCTGCACTGATGTGACACTGAAGCTATACATGGCTGTTGGAAAGGTGACAGAGCCGAAAGTCACCTCCGATCGAGGCAAGTCTACAACAGTAACCAGAATGGCTATCCAGTCGTCGTCCCTGTAACCATCCTTGCTGTACGCAGCAATGTCCACTGTACAATTCTGACAAAAGGAAATTACCATTTATTCAACAATATATACGGTGACACTTTTTGGTTAAACATACGTAATGTGTTATTTATGTAAACAAAAATCTATTCATTTTAACAGCTTCTTGCATTGATTTTTAATTTAACTGTATACTCAATGTCATTAGCAGCTTAAACATACTTTGTTATGTAACCTCAAATAAACTGTAATAAAACCTTTACACATCGACATATTATGAGATCCCTTATTTGACTGAAGCGTTTGTTCATTGTATTAAAATAGATAAATAAGTGCACGTCTATCACACAAATTTCTACCCATTTAGTTTAAAATCAAAAGTGAAAGAGTTACCAGTATCGGTTTTACTGACTGTTCTAAAGCGGTACCTAACAATCCTTGATTCACTCACCTACTTTTTCAATATAGTGTATATGTACTGTGTTGCTTGTGAAGTTTTGTGCTGTTGTTTCATGCTTCTTGTTTGTGATTGTTTGTTTTTGTGTTCTATGTCTTTGGTGTTTACCCCGTGCTATTAAACGGGGTTTATGTTTAAACTTTCGGCTACTGAGCTTGTTTCTGTAGTATTTCATATAAATTATGAAAATTGACCTTGAAACAAATAACCATCTAGTCATAGCAATTCTGATTGGACTACAGTACCTATTTGATAAATATTGACCAATCCATAAACATTTTGCCTTACTAACCAAACCAAAGAAAGAACCTGTTTTCAAAGGGGTACATGTACTGTGACAAATTGTAACGAACTGCATCTATATAGAGACGCAACTTAATTTTTTGTGGCTGTTTAATCGGTTATTCTGCACGTTCACCAACAGTTAAAGACACTCATAAACATAACGATCTAAATAGCGGATGATTTCTTCGTATTTAAGTTTAAGTTCGTTTTTTATCAGCAGTTGAAGTATAAGGTAGTTTCCAAACAACGTCTAAAACTAACTCATAATAGTACAAACATGTTTGTTATTTTCCCGCCGATCAGTCCAATGTCTTAAAATGGAGGATTTTATTCGTAAAATATTATATATATCTTTTTGTTATATTTAGTTAATGCGCTGATGAATACAGACAATGCCATATAATCTCATTTACGTTCAGTTGCTTTTCAATTTTTTTCAGTAAAACCACTTCGTTATTTATTTTATTGGGGATGGCTTGAATTCGGATAAATATATTATTGTTACATAATCAGATTAAATGGAATATCTACGATCTCTGTGGCATGCATACAGTGGCATATTAAACAATATTAATATTAAGTTATTATTAAAACGATAAATACAGGGACAAGCCCAGTAGTCGAACTTTCAAAAAAATAAACCCTGTTAAGGGACACAAGGCAAGAGCCCATAATACAATGGACTGTGTTCACAAACATATCAACATAACATACACAGAAATAAGCACGATAATCAAATTATACCCTAATCAAAATCGCTTTACCATTAAATGATGGGAATACCGACTTGAAACGGTCAATGAAACAAGAGTTCACTGGAACACGAGTCTGGGGGCTTAAACTAGTAAGCATGGCTATAATCTCACACTTGTCCCATCATTTATCAATAATTACTAATTTAAAAAAATAAAATGCCATGATTGACTTTCATTTTTTCGTCGTATTGTGGCCCTTTTTTATGAGCTAGTTTAATACCATGAGGAAAATATGTTCACTATTTGATCATTTAAATTCGTACTGTTCATGTGCAGACAAGATTTGTTTTTATTTAGAATGTTACAGAATATCAACATGTGTGTGCATTCAATCTACATATTTTCTTTTCCAATCGTACTTGAGGCTATTATAATTTTTATTTGATTAATTATGGAAATTAAACTACAAGTAAATGGCTGCTTACATACTATGGTTCATGTTTAATTACCTACCCTACTTGGTTTTTCTACCCTCGAGTTCGTTACAAAATAAGAATCAATCGTAAAATAAGATATAATTCACATTTTAAAAGTTGTTTCCTGTTTGTTTTGAATTTTTGTTCGAAATGAAAACCAAACTTTCTTCATGACTTACATGGAACATAGGATAGGAATCTTAAAAATACTTCAGTTGAATGGGGAACGTAATTGATTAAAAAACTTTTCATAAACAGTATCATCATCATCATCATCATCATCATCATCACCATCAACATCATGTTTATCATCATCACCATCATCATCAAAAACTACAAAAAATAAGAACAACAACAACAACAACAACAACAACAACAACAACAGCGAACCTTTATCATGAAAGTCGTCGACTAATTTATATAAATGGTTTCGGGAATGTGCCGCAACCCCGGTCACACAATGTTAAAGACCTACAATTTTCTTTATTTCATTTCCTTGATTGATTTATTGTAATTTACGTTAGTGTTTTATTAATATTTATCATTATTATTATCATTATTATTATTATTATTATTACAACTACTACTACTACTACTACAACTACTACTACTACTACTACTACTTCTACTACTACTACTACTACTACTACTACTACTACTACTACTACTACTACTACTTCTACTACTACTACTACTACTACTACAACTACTACTACTACTACTACTACTACTACTACTACTACTACTACTACTACTACTACTACTACTACTACTACTACTACAACAACTACTACTACTACTACTACTACTACTACTACTACTACTACTACTACTACTACTACTACTACTACTACTACAACTACAACAACTACTACTACTACTACTACTACTACTACTACTACTACTACTACTACTACTACTACTACTACTACTACTACTACTACTACTACTATAACAACTACTATTACTTCTCATTTAAAACATTTTAACAGATTTACTGTTACTCACCTCGTGTATCGTTATGCCAGGTAAAGTCATACGATATAGATCTCCGGCAGCAACGTTCTGTGTTTGTGAGCAACGCACTAGATCACCGTCCTTGTCCATATAGGGAATATGTATTCGAGATCTTGTGTTAAGCCTTATCCTTGACATGAGATAAAACGCACGCGGTTAATAAATTCAGAAGGCAGAAAGCATAGCTCCATGGCGGAACTTAATTAAAGCATTATGTGTTTCTTGTTATGTACATTTCTTACAGTACAGGATAACAATTATTTCGGATTTTAGGAATGTTTATAGCACTGGGTGTTTGTTTGAAATCGTGTCTATTTTAAGTCATTCATGTGCATAACAATATACATACAAAACAAAGGTAAAAAGATCGACATAAACATATTTTGTTCTGATCCAAATAAATTGATTGTATTTTATATCAATTTAGCTATGGAAATATTTCTGACGTTTATCCTCAGTTTATTCTGTCAATTAATTTATTGCTGGCCTGCTATGTATTTTTACAGAGAGTAATCTTGCTTCGCTGGTATAGATTTAAGTGTTATTTCTAAGTGACAACTGAGATTACATAATGAAGGAAATATTTCGTTGATACAACTTTCCGAAAATATAGGTTTCTCCAGCCCGGACGTAGTTATCTGGTCAGATCATATAATAAGCATCTACCATGGGTCGGATTCTTCCACGATGGCGCGTGGTTGATGCAAAACGAAAAAATAAAGTTTTGCTTCAACTTCGCGATGACGTGCTTTGTATTTTTCATATTTTTTTCTTTTTAAAAATGGATGGACGTAAACGCGTTCCAGATTCCCTAAATGGAACGATTGAAGAATGTCACTTATTTTCTTTTAGTTGGTATGATAAAATTTTAATCGATAAAATACATCCTTAAAACCAATATAAATTGTTCTTTAAGCGTTCATGGACGCCATAATTCATATCGGATATTGGAAAATATTAATGGTGTTAAAATTTTGTTAAGGGAACGGTATAAAAATAATATTACAAGGTGCTTTTCTTCCGATTCATGGATATATTCGATCATTGTGCTTATTCATCAGTTTCAAACCTCACAAAAATATTTTTAACACCAACACTTTGATTTGTAGGAATGGGGTAAAATAAAACCTGCATTTTTACATTGAAAATGCGCAATATAAGGTTCTGATCAGTAAATATTTGAATTATTCAATAACACCAAATAATTAAATGCCAAAGGTTCGACCTTAAACACATCTATCAGCATCCATATAAAAGGTACTTCCACATATGTTTAAAAACATACAACAATAGATCCTCATTGATGTGAAAATTGTTTTATATATGTACAGTTAATTACCAAAAATAATATAAGTAAACTACGGAATTCCCAAAACTTTAGTCATATTCATTCCCCACAGCATTTTCCATCTTGATGCCTCACATTGACATTCAAATATGCAAATCTGCCCAGACTTATAAAATTTGCATTTTGAGGTGCTGCATTTTGTGGTGCAGCCATATTCACCCAACTGCAAACGGGATACAGGTACTGAAGGTTTACCTCTGGCTCGAAATCTGCATTATATGCTTTGTATTTAGATCATTGATTGATAAGCTGCTCTCTTAACGTATAACGCGAATGCAGTCATAATTGGCGGAAGCAGCTCTTTAGACTTTCCTGCGTTTCGTAATAGTCGGCAGACATCAATACAGGGTTGATGGGTTTTGTGATTGCATTGATAAATACAACACATGAATTTCCCAAAGTTACCAGCATGTCTACCGAGCCCAACAGGAGATAGAAGTACAGGGTGTTCACAAAATGTTTTTCAACATGCATTTTACCTATTCCTGAAAAGAAAGATGTGTCGCATCCTGTTTGAGCGTGATATGAGAAAATGTTTGCCTTTACTTCAGCAGTTAATTTCTGCGATATGATACGTACCGGAAAACACCTAGTGTGCTTTGATATTCCAAACACCATTCATGTTTTAATTTCGCGGCCAATTGTGGATAAATAGTAGCAATACATCTTTACGATGAAACTGAACAACCACACGTTCATATCCCCTTGTAATAGCATCCTTTGTTTGAATCAAAATCAGCGTATCAGCTTCTCTAGTTAACGGACAAATGGTCGGAACTGAAGCTACGTGATTTCGCGTTGACATAGCATTTGCAGGCTTCCCCAGTAACGAGTATTGACCCAGGTGGTAGTGTTTCAGCATGATGTAATACCTCATTGTAAAAAAATCCTGCAAGATCGGGGTTTGTTTTTATCAATGGTCATGAACTGCTCCCATGTCTGCGGTACGGATACGCATAGGCCGGAATAAGTTTTCGTATAGGGCGTCGCTTTCCAGAACGCTTGCATAGAGTTGAATTCTTGATGGAGTTGCCACCATTATACGGGTCAAACGTAACATCAACGCGCAAAGTCTGTCATTGACATGTTTGAATAACAACTGCAAACATTGATAATTTGCGACTTTGTTGTGGTATTAATGTTACCACTCGCATTGGCCAAAGAGAGAGGAACAGGCGCCAATTCATTTTTTTAAACTTCAGCAGCTTGGACAGATCGTCTCAAGTTTGGGGCATTGAAAAGCCTTTGTTGCAACTTACCGTCGGCCCTTTAGTTCGTCATGTTCTGTCCATTGGGTGTAGTTTTCTGTTACAATCCAGAGAATGTCATTGATTTTAGTTTTTTAATTAGTGTGACGAATTGATTCGTTTTGCCTTTAATCGGTTAACTGCAAATTTTCAACTAAACACCGACCTCTAAGTCACTGCATAAGTCAGCATATCTGAAGCAACGTCCTTTGTTGCTACAAAAACACTTTTGTTTCATCATTATATTCGTCTGCTGTTCAGGATTTTGTTCAGGCGAAATATATCAAGTGAAGCAATACGTTTCGTTTGATCTTTGACAATATTTGATACGCGTAGGTTGACGCTTCAGCTTATTGTCGTTCGTCTCCTCTTCAGCAGTCCGAATAGAGTTAGTTTTTCGTTCCAAATTTGCGATCGTAGGGCTTAAAGTATGCAGAACCGATGTCTGGCTTGATCATTTCTAGTAATCCCTATCATACCTCTGGAGGTGTTGCAAACTTCGTTGATAAGTTTCGAGGCTTAATTCGTAAAACTAAATTGAACATCTTTTCACTTCTCTTAATTAAGAGGTTCCAAGTCAGAAAATCAGTGTAAACTTCAGACCCATTATGCGCTTGTATATCTGAAATTTACACCGTTCTCCACCTTGCATATATTTTGTGATAGTAAACGGTTTACCATTATAATGAATCATTTTGTAAAATATTAAAGCCATTTTGTAGGTCTACTTCTGAGTTTGTAAATCGTCGACATAACAGCAGTTGCTTAAGTGTTATCATATTAATTCCTTACAATAAGAATTCCTCCTTCAAATCTATTACATACAGGGAAAAAATGAATGGAGACAAACAGTGTGCGCAAGCCACTAACACCATATTTTAAAACAACAAAATCTGGTGATGAAGCTTAGAATAAGTCGTGAAAATATATGTTCGTGAAGTTGGCAGACTGGCAGCCCGACAGCCCAGCAGCGTGAAGTCAGCAGCCCAGCAGACTGGCAGCCTAGCAGCGTGAAGTCAGCAGCCCAGCAGACTGGAAGCCCAGCAGCGTGAAGTCAGCAGCCCAGCAGACTGGCAGCCTAGCAGCCCCGGGCAGCCCCGGGCAGTCCCGGGCAGCCCCAGGCAGCCCCGGGAGTTTTATGGTATTTTTACTCGGGCTGGATACATGGCTTCTAGTATATGAAACGTTCGAATAATAACACAATTAATGACTTAACAACACGGAAAATTCAGAAATTCATGTTTTCAAAGCCGAACAAAAATGAAAAATAATCATTAACAATAATTCGTTTGCAAAATACTCTTTTAATGACGCAAAATACTAAAATGAATACTTTTTCAACATCTTCACTATTCTTTGAGTGTGAACTAAAAACATCACTTTACTCCACTTTTCTAATTTAGTTTTCTTTCTGGCAGCCCCGAGCAGCCCCGGGCAACCCCGGGCAGCCCCGGGCGTTTTATGGTATTTTTACTCGGGCTGGATACATGGCTTGTAGTATATAAAGCATTCGAATGATAACAAATTAAATGACTTAACAACACGGAAATTAAAGGAATTCATGTTTTCAAAGCCGAAATAAAAATGAAAAAAAATCATTCACAATAGTTCACAATACTAAAATGAATACTTTTTTAACATTTACACTATTCTTTGAGTGTGAACTAAAAACATCACTTTACTCCACTTTTCGAATTTAGTTTTCTGGCCGCCCCGATTAGCCTCAAGCGTATAATGATATTTTTACACGGGCTGTATGCAAGGTTTCAAGTATGTGTAACGTTCGGATGATTCCAAGTTTAATGACTTTAAAGCAAAGATAAGATGTAAAATGTAACAGAACACTAATTGTTTAACGTAATCTTGCTAGAATTTCACTATATTTTTATCGCTTTGCTTTGTCGAAATAACGCGACGTTTGCCGTCGTTTTTTGTAAAAAAGGCGCGTCTTTTAATTCGAAACATTTTATTTTGCAATCTAAGCGGTAATTTAGTTTCACCATACCATATCACGCATCAAAGCGTTAAATGATAGATTTAGTTTTTTTCTTTCATCACGGAAAATCCTGAATTTCATGTTTTCAAAGCCGGAAAAAACATAAAAAATGAAAATATTCCTTCACAATAGTTCGTTTGCAAAACACACCTTTAAGGAGGAACGCGAATTTGAACGAATTTTCGAGTTAATATCTGAAAATTGGTATACGAATAGAGGAGCATATGCCCAGTTAAGGCCTAATATTACTTTTTCAATTTTTCAATATTCAGAACAGTTTTGAAACTAGCAATCTTCAAAAGATACCACGGACGTAAAATTTGAGACGTCTGTCATATTTTTGCGTTTTGCTAAAATTACCGATATTTTTTTTATCAATTACTCGTTTACCGCTATGAAATTAACCTCATGTGCGTGTTGTGAAAACGTTCACGCACATATTTTTTTTCTTCATTGTTTTACATTTTTTATTTTAAACTCGTCTATAACGTCATTTTTCGCGTGGAAAACGGCTTCGTGTTTCGCTGAAAAAGTGCGCCTTTCCTTATTTTTTGCTCGTTTAATTTTTGATTTTTTTAAATACATCTATTCAATGTTTAATTATAAATGGCCTGATATCAATAAAAGTGTACTTTACCGATTGTTTGCGCAGTATCAAATAATCTAACACCTATACCTGTTTCTTATTCAATACGTATTGCATAAAAACGTTTAACATGACGTTAAACGTAATATTATTAATCCTGAAAAGAGCTTATAGTTGTGAATAAACCACTGATCAATTGAAGAAAACAGGAATTGTTTTTGATAAATTCATAATCCAACATGGTTTTCTTCTGTTAAACTCCGAATAGTAATCATAATCAAATCATTTAACACTGATTATAAATGAACTATAATTAATTATAGTAAAAACTCACCCCACAAACCCGCCCACACTCAAGCACGCGTGCACACGCAGGCAGGTATGTGGACACGCTCGCTCGCACACACGCACGCACGCACGCACGCACGCACACACACACACACACACACGCACACACAGAGACAACTAGCACACGCAAGCACGTCCGCACGCATGTCCAGTTAGTTTAATGTTAGGGATATCTGTTATTGCTGTTGAACAAATTATCTAATTCCACACAAGACGAGCGCTGAATTATCAGCATTATAAATCAACGGATGACTGAAATCTGGCGGCTATTTTAAAAAGAGGCTTTCGAAATTATCTATTTTTTAGCTATCTCATTTGCCGAATTATATTTTTTGATAATACAAATCAATAATCGTTCAATTCACTGGACTATGCGTATGCACCAGTCAATTGTAACCACGGCCCCCATGTCCGGGGGTTTGCCGGGGATAGCCGGGGAAATGGGCCGTGTTTTAACCTTTCACGTGTCCCGTGCTGGGTGAATGCGGTGGTTTTGTCTTCGCGCAAAATATAGCGGGGGATGAGTCTTGCGGGGTTGCGGGGGCATTGGCGGGGATTTTACCATCAGTACGTCTCCGCGAGGTGGGGTTTTTACCCGGGGTTGGCTGGACCGTAAGTCGAATTCCCCGCTGTTCCCGGACCAGGGGCCCGTGGTTACACTTGACTGGTGCATTAAAATCATCCAAGTTTACCTAAGTAGGTCACTATCTGAGAAAAATGTAACAATATACAGACCTATAAAATACGCGTCGCGATAATAGATTTCAGTGTTTTGGATCTAGGTTTGATGAATTAAAACGTTTGGGGAAGGGGGTGGGGGATGGTCAGTTCTTAACGTTTAAAAATAATCGGTCATTCTTTGAACAGAAAAAATACTCATATTGTCAATATTTAACGGGGTCAAAATTGAATTTTACATCGGCGTAAATTGAAGAAAAAAAATCAACATTTTATGTGTATAACAAACATTAATTTGGACTGATAAACCCTAACTTCTTACTAATTAATAAATTCATGCAAACTATCATTCACTGTTAAGAAGGTTTTACTTGTGTATTCAATAGCAGAAAGCCTAAAAATGATTTATTTTTTGGTAAATTCTGAAAGACTTACTATGATCTACTATCGTCTTATAAGGTAAAAACATTTGTTAAATGCACATTTCTTTCAAATTAAACTCGGTTCCATACGAACCATTGATTTCGATATTTATTCATTCTTAAAGGACTATTAAAACAATTTTATTAATTGTGGAAACTCTCATTTGGGAGCAATAGTGCATCTTAAAGCATTGCGTATTGTGTTTAATACTTGCATTGGCACTGATTAATCAAAGTGCTGAAAGCACTGATGGACTAGGGCTTCATTTAGGGGAATGTTGATAACCATGTTCTAAGCATTAAACAAATCGGCTCACATCACAAGGGGTCACTGTTTAATGGGCTAGCTTAAACTTTAGACTAAAACTGCTTGCAAACTGCAAAGGAAATTTTAAAAGTGTGGGTGGGTAGAGGGAGGGGGGGGGGGGGGCTAAAGTGTTTAATCAGATAAAGTCATAGTTCTTTTGAAACTCTCAATGTCGTTAAATCATACCTAAACAAATTAATTTACGTGGTTGGCGTATGTTAACCAAAGTACACATACTTGTTTAATTTGATTAAATAATTTTATATCAAAGGTCTGTTATTTGCAGTTTCAGAGAAGATTTTCAATGATGTAATTATATCCTATATAGAAAACCTGTCACCTCTTTTTCAGGGGAGCTTTAAACCACAGGGCCATACTTTGGATAATATTTGTAAAAAACATCAATAAATGCAACAGTAGGCCATTCTTGTATTGTCCTCTGTCTCTGTCCTGATAGCTCCCTATCTCAATAAGTGCAAATGGTTGTAGGTTAATGATTCTCCTGGTCATTGGTCATACAGAAAGATGTTGAATGTAGAATCAAGAAGCTTTCATTTCAGGCACTCCGAATTGAATAGAACTGTAACATTTGGAGTGCCTAGAATTTGTAGGATTCCTAGGCAACATGTATCAGGTGTTGCAGTACATTTACTTTACTACAAATACTTTTACCCGTCCTTGAAAATCTAAAAAAGCTTTCATTTCGCAAAAGTAGTTCATATATTAAACTATAATAAGGTTGCTAAATCAGAGTTTGAATAATTCTGATATCTAGATGTGCCTTTAATTGCAGTAATTTAATGTCCAACTCATGATGTCAATTGAGCTGGTTAAGCAATACTGCATTTCCTTGGTGTGGGGATTGCTTTATTTACTTGAATAAACAAACAGTTCTTGCGTTGGAAAGTACAATGTATTGACAATGTTACATGCAATTTTCTTGACCTGACTCCATCCAAGCCTTCAATCTTAGATCAACATGTACTTGGGGCTATGTGTTTTATCAATGAGAACTATAAATTATGTTCAATTTAGTGCCACTTATGATATATCATTCCGAATACAAAAACACTAGCATTTTCTTTAAAACCACTAGCATTAATATCCTATGTCATGATAAAACCATTGCCAAGGTGGTAATTTGAAAACACTAGATATTTTATCTGGTAAGGGTTTGACATAGTCTTTCTAGGCAGCTGGACTTGTTTTGCAGTTACTTTGAAAATCTTCAAAAGCTAAACTGATCAAGACTGGAGCAAAATCCTCACAATACCAAAAGTGATTTTAAAGACTTACGAGATCATTCTCATATCACCAATACCATTAGTTTTTATCTACAAACTTAATTCAACATAAAAATGTTTTACATTAATATTGCAATGAATAAAACATATTGCAATAACATAGCAATCAAGCCTAAACATGAGATTTCAACATTTTCCATACAAACAATAAATAATTTTACTTAATAATTTTCTCGATACTTACACAAGCTGGAAAATGGTCTTTTTTTTGAATACTTCACATATTTCATGGCTTTCATCATTCAAACTAACATTTCGCTTGTTATTTCAATATTCAATAATTTGGTAAACATTCATAAATGATGGTTAAAATTAAGATTCATACTAATCATGCCTACCAAAAACACCTGACTGACCAATTAGAATCCAATTTCGGCAGGGCTTATTGGTGGTTCAGTGAAATCAACCATGACCTCCCACAATCTGCACTGATCAACAGTAGTAAATGCATTGTTTCCATTGTTCTTATTTTCATAAAGTTAGAAAACAACTGCAGTGAATAAAATTTATTCCTTATCAATGAGAGAATGTCTAGAATGAACGAAGCCGACGGTTACATTTAGTGGGATATCAAATCCTACAAATGTATTCATCATTTTATGTAACCGTATAAATGTTAAAGTTTTGAAAGTCTAAAAAGTTTCAATTTTTGTATATTTTGTGCTTCATTTAATTTCGTTGAAATTTGTTTTTCTTAGTGTTCAATCCCAAGCATACTTGTTCACATTTAAGTGCCAGAAAAGTCTCTAAATTATGATCTGAATAAATTTTTATATTAATGTTAGGTCACATAAAAGATAAACAATGTATTGTGCTTTTTAAAAATAACAGTTTTTCATCTATTTAAAATTATTTCAAATGCTGTGCATTGAAATTTGATTATGAGTTTAAACTATGACAGGAATATTTCAAGGGATTTTTAGCATTTAAATTGTCTGAATCGCATGAAAATTTATAAATTACGTAAGGTACCGGGTATTCTCAAATTGGTCACACTTGTTGAACTTTGTACTGTCTTCTTTTTGTATGTCTCAAATTTAATACAGCATTGGCTTAACTTGTTGCTTATTAAAGGGACTGTACACCAGATTGGCACCAAAAAAGTTGGAATTTTTTCTTTAACGAATCTAAAGTCATTTTTTTAATAAACTATTTTACTCTTTGATATCGTTATTGTAAATAAAATACCAAAATGTAAAAAATTGCAGTGCAGTGTCGAATCCACTATGCTATGAAGACTGGGTTGAAATTTCCAGATATATACCTAACTCGCTTAAATCACGTAATAACATCAACGGCAGATTACGCATAAGGAATGAATTATACTCGGTAGACATTCAATGTACTTAGTAATCTTTTTGTAATGGAAAAAACACGAAATAACTGCTATAAATAAATCATTTGTAAACTATGTGCATCATCAGTTAGTAAGTTTCAATGCATTAATTCGGTACACATCGATACCAAGTTAATGTCAGGTTTCTATAAAAAAGAAAGTGTTTTCTTTTTCATTATTAACTGAGCACAGCCCATTTAAAATGTACCTTATAATGTCTGTGACTTATCAAGTATTTAATAGTAAAGGTCTGCAACCAAGATTTGTTTGAATTATCAAGGTTTCAAACTGCATTGTGTATGCGATTGGAAAGCTAATCTTGAAAGCTCCCTTAGTATAATTTAAAAAAAATAACATAGACCCTGCAAGGTACTCATATTTGGATGATTCATAAAGATTTGCACAGTTATTTATGTATAATTGCATTTATTGATACAGGTTACCTTTTTCAAATCTATGATTTAGATTGCAAAGTATAACTTATATAAATAAATATATATTCTTAACTTCAATAAGCAATTAATTAATTTTTTCAACTGCGCACCAAAATACTGAATCTGTATGTATACGCAAGCTTATGCATCAGTCAATTGTAACCATGCACCCCCCCCCCCCCCTCCCGGTCCAGGGAATAGCGGGGACTTTTACTTTCGGTCCAGCCAACCCAAGCTAAAATCCCCGCCCTGCAGGGATGATCTGATGGCAAAGTCCCCACCAAATCCCCCCCCAGCACCCAAAAGACATTAGGTTAAGCCACATCCGCACTGTATTGTCCACGAAGACCCGATACTGCGGGCCACCTGAAAGGTAAAAACACGGCCCATTTCCCCGGTATACCCCCGGATGTGGGGGCCCTGGTTACAATTGACTGGTGCATGCTGATCCATAGTAATCCAATCTCATGCCAAGACGATTTCTGGTCTGACATCTCCAGGTAAGTTATTCTTAAGCATAAAAAAGCCTGGACAGCATTTGAGAAAGACTGCTGTGAGGTTAAATCTTCATTACTTCACTATGCCACAACATTGGGTGATTACTGATTTTCATTCTAGGCGAGGAAACAAAAAGTGAGCTCAAAGCGTCTTCAGAAAAATAACTTTATGCACTAGTCAAATGTAACCACGAGCACCCCCCCCCCTCCTGGTCTGGGGAATACTCTGACTTTCAGTCCAACCAATCCCCTATAAAATCCCTACTCTACCCTGCGGGAACGAACTGGTGGTAAATTCCCGGCCAAATAACCTCGCACCCCAAGGATCTTAGGTAAGGGTAATTCCCCGCTATATTTTGCGGGAAGACAAAAACCACCGCAATCATCAGGCACTGCGAGGACACCGCTGAAAGGTGAAAACACTGCCCTTTTCCCTAGTATACCCCGAGGGGGTGGTAACAATTGACTGGTGCATAATTAGAGTAGAAATCAAAAGTGAGCATGCAAATGGCGATGGTTTATCACACAATGTCATTGAACAAAATGTATTCACACTGAGAATGGCTCCAAGACATTTCCATGCACATAGGTAAACACTCATCATATTCATAAGCCAGATGCTATGCACATACATTTGGCTTCATTTAGAATGAAACTTTATAAACTTTATACTTTATAAATAAAGTATGCGCATATTTGATATTTCTTTATCTCCATTTTGCAAAATTGAAATCACATGATTTTATTAAACGAACTTGTATTGCTTGAAATTCTACGTGTCAAATTAAACATGCTATCCACGGTAAGATGACAATAAATCCGTTTGATGGTGGTAATCATTCAATGGCGACTTAATTGATAAATTGCTTCAATATAACACGTATAAAATTCACATCATCAGCATCCGGAAGTAGTGATAACATGTACATGTGTGAATCATTCGACCGCTCTGATCAGAGTGAATGAGTCAATACAGTAGACTGGTACCCGAATTTACTTTTCCTCAAGAACACAAGTTATAACGTTATACAGGTACGCGGCATATGTTTTTTTTTATTTTACATTAATAGTATTTAAACAATCAATACCAACAATCATGCTGTATTTAAAAAAGTGCTGAGTGACATGCAATGATTAGTTAAAAAATAAACTTTGTATTTAAAAAGAAAATGTCACGGAACATGCAAATTATGTCGAAAAAAGAACAGCACTGTTAATAAATTAATACCAACATTCTATACAAAGGATAACAATACCTTTTTACAAAAACAACAACAAATATCTTGGTTGTTTACTACTTAGACCGCAAGCTTGATTCGGTTTACGTACCCACAAGACATTTCGAATGCGCGACGGGCACCGTGTTTAGCTGATACTGGTCTCTTTTCGGATAAAAGAGAAAGCGGCTACCAGTCTATCAATAAAGAGCTTTGAACGGAAAATGTCGATGCGTACTTTTCCAATATGTTCATATTCTTATTGCATTTAATCTGACCGTATGCAAGAACATTCATGTAGTTAACCCTATTAACTCACTCGCTACGTACCCATTTCTTGTGCTTCATTGAAAGAACATACAATAAGCTTGTCTTGTTAGGAGAACTATTTTTATTGGATGTTTTCATTGTAATCAAGTCTGGTACTACTTTGATTATTCAAATTCGCTAACGGGAATCCAATCAAAATACAGCGTATGAATCCATACGTCAGTGAACCCCCAGATTCGGCTTGAAAATGCAGACATCGCGATTACGGCTATGAACTAGGCCACAAGTTATCTAGTCCAAAAATGATCACAATTAATCCTTATATAGGGTTTTTATAGGTCACACAATTTGCACTCACATCATGCACGCACGTATACGCACACACACGCACACCCACACGCAAAAACACACACGCACACATATGCACATACTCAAGCCCATACACACGCACACAAACACGCCCACACACACGCTCTCACACTCATACACGCTATCCCATGCAGGCATGTATGCACACGCGCGTTCACAGCCATTGTACGTACGGCAAAGTGCGGGATAATGTAGCTATGTTGGCTTTTGTATCATGGGCATTGAATGCATTGCCGAAACAGAATAATTCGGTATTGGTAAAAACAAACAATGCGTTGATTAAAAAAAATAAACATTTAGTGAACTTATAAACACTTAACTTCAAGATCATCATTTTGACCATTTTGCGTGCGTGCGTGCGTGTGTGCGTATGTGCGTGCGTGCGTATGTTGTGTATGTGCGCGTGTATGTGCGCGTGTGCGTGCGTGCGTGCGTGCGTGTGCGCGTGAATGCGCGCGTGTGTGAATGCGCGCGCGGACGTGTCCGCATACCTGCCTGCGTGTGCACGCGTTCTTGCGTGTGGGATGGTTTGTGGGGTGAGTTTTTACGCATTCTTACGTTCGTGATTTTATTGTACCTGCGTTATGAGCGTGTGTTTGTATGTGAGCTATAACAACCCTAAACAAAATGAGCCTATATAACCTATTTAACTACAGTTCATTTATAATCAGTGCTATAATGATTTGATAATATTTATTATTTGGAGTTTAACAGAAGAAAACCATGTTGAATTATGAATTTAACAGAAATAAACAATAACTATAGTTATATAGTATTGATCAGTGTTTTGTTCAAAACTAAGCTCTTTTTAACAATAATAATATTACGTATAACGTCTTAAACGTTTTAATACAATACGTATTGAATGAGAAACAGGTATAGGGGTTAGATTATTTGATACTGCGCAAAAAAAACGAAGTCGGTAAGGTACACTTTTCTGGATATCAGGTGATTTGTATTTAAACAGTGAATACATGTATTTAAAAATGTTTATACTTATTGTAATCTTAGGTCATATTTTATTTATTCTTTTTTCTTTAATCTTTAAAAAACACAATACCTTAAAAGTATATCTTAACAAACAAAATACTTTATTTTATGCACAAGAATGATACACATTTGAAAATTTAAATACATCGCAAAATAACGTCACTAGTACACACTTAATAGATTCCATGTACATATAAGCCCCGCCCAGTTTGGACGCAGATTGGTCAGTCTGATTTAAAGCGGCTGGTCTGACAGGCAGTCTGCGTCATGTCAATTCATTATTGTTGGAGATCATAGAGGAAAGCGCCGGGCAACTGATAAGCCCCGCCTTATCATGGCGATGGTTATGCAATCGATTATCGGTCAGCTGGTTTGACTGGCATCTGCTTCATGTACGGTAGAAACCAATCGCAGAAGATAAAATATTTACGCAATTTGAAATTGAGAATTTTAGATTTTATTTTATTATATTCCTGCCGATTAAGATTTGATTTGAAGCGATAATTTGGACAAATTAAGTTTTTTCTATAACATCAGAACATATTGTTTTGTAATACATGTGTGGCTTATTATTAATATTATTGTAACACATTTTGCCTTCGTCAGGATGGCTTCTATTCTAATTGACCGTTGGAACAATTTCAACAAAAACTTTCATTTCCGAAGACGTCTAATTTATGGCTCCCTTATTTAAATATACATGAAACACATGCATATAAATTAACTGGTTCATAGCGGCGCAACGCAGTGTCTCTTTGGAAGCAAAACAATCATTATTATCATGTCTGCGTAATTATAATCAGCGTTTTATCTTCTCAGTAAATAAATAATATTAGCTTTTAAATGGCAATGTAACTGTAGAGTATATTTAGTTTGTGTTTACATAGTGCCTACCAGTTTTGGAATTACATATGGCGTTGCCATTATAGGATTTCTAAGATCTTGTCGTGTTAGAATGTTAATGGTTGAGTGATCAAAAATATGAGATATCCACTGGGTTAGAATACTATAAAACGCTTGGCATTGCTGGAACGAGCAAGAATTGCTAGCAGGCTGAAATCTAAAAGTATAAGATTTAAAGAGTATAAAGAAAGGCCTTAGTTTACATGAAAGAAATGATGTTAAAGTTTTAAAAGTATACATTCTAGTATTTTGCGTCATTTAAAGGCGAGTTTTGTAAGCAAACTACTGTGAAGAAATTTTTCATTTTTTATGTGCTTTTTTCCGGCGCCGAAAACATGAAATTCTGAATTTTCCGTGTTGTTAGAAAAGACAATATTCATCATATAACGCTTTGATGCGTGTTGTTGTAAGGGGAAACTAAATTGCAGCTAAAATGGCAAAATGAAATGTTTTGAATTAGAAGACGCATTTTTTTAAGAAAAAAAATACGGCAAACTTCGCACGATTTCGTCTTAGCAAAGCGATAAAAAAAGTGAAATTCTAGTAAGAATACGTTAAATAATTAGTGTTCTGTAACATTTTACATCTTATCTTTGCTCATTAAAGTCATTAAACTCGGAATCATTCGAACGTTACACATACTTAAAGCCTTGTATCCAGCCCGTGTAAAATATCGTAATACGCTAATACTGCTCGGGGTTACCCGGGTCTGTCAGAAGCGTTAACTCGAAAAGTGGGGTAAAGTGATGTTTTTAGTTGACACAAAAATAATAGTGTTAATATTGAAAAAGTATTCATTTAAGTATTTTGCGTCATTTAAAGAGTATTTTGCAAACGAATCATTGTGAATGATTTTTTCAACTTATTTTTCGGCTTTTTAAACATGATTTTCTGAATTTTCCGTGTTGATAAGTCATTAAACTTGTTATCAGTCGAACGTTTCAAATACTAGAAGCCATATATCCAGCTCGAGTAAAAACATAAAACGCCCGGGGCTGCCTGGGGCTGCTCGGGGCTGCCAGAAAGAAAACTAAAATAGAAAATTGGAGTAAGGTGATGTTTTAAGTTCACACACGTTTCATATACTAGAAGCCATGTATCCAGCCCGAGTAAAAATACCATTAAACGCCCGGGGCTGCCTTGGGCTGCCCGGGGCGGCTCGGGGCTGCCAAAAAACTTAAATAGAAAATTGGAGTAAAGTGATGTTTTTAGTTCACACTCAAAGAATAGTGTAAATGTTAAAAAAGTATTTATTTTAGTATGTTGCGTCATTTAAAGAGTATTTTGCAAACGAATTATTGTGAATGATTTTTTTCATTTTTTTTCGGCTTTGAAAACATGAATTACTGAATTTTCTTTGTTGTTAAGTCATTAAACTTGTAATCATTCGAACGTTTCATATACTAGAAGCCATGTATCCAGCTCGAGTAAAAATACCATAAAACGTCCGGGGCTGCCTGTGGCTGCCCGGGGCTGCTCGGGGCTGCCAGAAAGAAAACTAAAGTAGAAAAGTGGAGTAAAGTGATGTTTTTAGTTCACACTCAAAGAAAAGTGTAAATGTTGAAAAGTATTCATTTTAGTATTTTGCGTCATTTAAAGATTGTTTTGCAAACAAATTATTGTGAATTTATTGCTTTGAACACAAGAATTTCTGAATTTTCCGTGTTGTTAAGTCATTAAGCGTATTATAATTTGAACGTTTCATATACTAGAAGCCATGTATCCAGCCCGAGTTAAAATACCATGAAACGCCCGGGGCTGCTAGGCTGCCAGTCTGCTGGGCTGCTGACTTCACGCTGCTGGGCTGCCAGTCTGCCGGGCTGCTGACTTCACGCTGCTGGGCTGCTGACTTCACGCTGCTAGGCTGTCAGTCTGCTGGGCTGCTAACTTCACGCTGCTAGGCTGCCAGTCTGCTGGGATGCTGACTTCACGCTGCTGGGCTGCTGGGCTGCTGGGCTGCCAACTTCACGAACATTGAAAAGATTCGGTAGTACGAGAAGCATAACCGATGACTTGTGACAGATTTATTTGTTGACAAACGGACCCAATCTTTTGTCCAGGTAGTTGTATTCATACCAGCGTTAAAATGTCATGTAATGACTTTATATTTTATACCAGTATCAATCGCCAGTGACAGTTTGTTATGGATTTAAGTACATATGAAAGGTAATAAGGCGGTCTGTAAGAAGAAGCCAACAGACGACAATTAGTAATTCGAGTCAAAGACATTTTAGACTATTAACTTAAAGAACGATTCGCTCTTATACAATTATGAAAGATTCAATGAACACTGACTCTTCCATGTAGGTTAGTTGATCTATCTTTTGGGACTTGGCGTTAACATAACAATGTTCTACCCATGAATTAAATATACATGTGTTATTATTCATACGAGTTTATAGTTTACCTAATGTACTTAAAAGAGTTGTACACCCCATATTTCTGAGGAAAGCCATATTTGAGATCCACAAGATCGACCGCTGGTTAATTCGGAGCCTGATTTTGTTATTTCTTATTTGAGATATCAATAGTTCTGAGAACATGACTTGTAATTCCCAATTTAAGAATCCATTATTATATCATACAGAAATATTATATAGAGTGGAACGAAATGCGTACCTGTTGATAGCAAATAGTTACATAACGTGCATGTAAATATGCCCGGCTCTTTTTGTATAAAAAATGGTGAAATAGCTAAATTGGATGTAAGGGAGGTAACTGTCGATAAATGCGTCACTAGCGCACATTAAATGAGCTTGATTAATATGTTATCACTTTTAAAAAAGATGAATGAAAAGGAGTGTGCTTTATTATTAGCTCTATCAAAATGACACTGTTTTAATTGGTCCTATATTTTGTAAAATTATATATAATTTTCAAACATATACCAAATATATATCACTTTGTTTTGCTTTGTGGTGTGCTGTTATAGATCTAGTACTGTAAACAAGCACAGTTAAAGGGGCAGTATTCCGTATGATGAACTAGCGAAAAAAAATAAAAATGTCGAAAACTGACATAAATTTGGTATCGATGAGTACATTGCATTGAAACTTACTTACTGAAGTACCACATTGTTTACAATTAATACATTTTTCGCAGTATTTTCGTATTTTTCCATTAAAAAATACTAGGTATGTCTATCGAGTAGAATTCATTCCTTATGAGTGATTGGCTAATCGATGTTATCACGTGATATTACCAAGTTAGGTTTATAGCTTAAATATTCCAACTGTTTAAGGTAAGCCTTCGTAGCACACTGGATACAACACTGAGCTGCAATTTTGGCTACAACGGTTCGAACCCGGTCTCCGACTCGATGTTTATTACATTTTGGTATTTTTTTTACAATTATCTTATCAAAGAGAAAAACATTTTTTTAATTAATTGTCCTGAGATTCGTAACAAAAAAAAACCTTTTTTGGTGCCAATCTGGTGTACAGTCCCTTTATAGGGTTCAGAACCCCCTCCCCCATGTAGGTTATTACAGCAAAAATAAAGAAAACAATGCACTCGTTGAACCTTTTTGTAAATGTTGACAACAAATCTAAATGATCCACCTAAATATCATTGATGACTCGGATGTAAAAGTTTATATTAACAAATTTTGCCAACATAAGTTTGGGTTTTAAAATGATCTTAATATTAACTTTTAATGTATTCTAAGTTTTCAATTGCATTAGAATACGAATTCGACCGAATTTGTAGTTGGAATTTAATTTAAGTTTTAATATAAGTAACAGACTGTACACTTAACAACTTTTCTAACGCTACCAGTAGCATTTTCGCAATAACTTTAAAACTACCGAAAGGAACTGAATACTATTTTCAGGAAATATAGATTAATACAGAGGACATTGTTTGATATAAAATTTACAATAAAAGAATTCTAAAAGATAACAGATTTTATTAATTATCCAATGAAACCCCTTTTTTCAAAGTCGCAAATTTAACCAACTATTCAGTACTCCTCATTCTTAACTGTATTCTTGCAAATTTTTAATACATTAAATTTCGTTTTTGAACAGGGTTGTTTCAACCCTGTTCAGTGTAGCCACAAACTCGACACTCACAACAGAAAATTCCTATTAATAGTAACAAATGTCGCCAGCCGATTTACCACCAAAAATATAGTTTGAGAAAGTGCAGACTATATTAAGTGCAAGCTATGTTTCAAATAACCAAGATAGATTTGACAAAACCAGAAGCAATCATAACGCAATATCTGTTTAAATAATTTAATCTGTTGAATTTGAAAGATAACATTAAAGCAGTATCCCTGCACCAAAAGATGAATGAACATCGAAACGTAAACAAAGAATTACTATCCACTCTAAGCGCATCATTCAATCACGTGACGCAATGATGAAGTCAAGTGAATTTACAGTCGAAGAGAGATAATGCTATAATGAGATAATGCAGTAAGTTAATCAGATTTCACTGCCTTGCCTTTGTAAAGAAGAAGCGGGAAATCCAAGCTTGATTGATTGTCGTGCACAGTTGAAGTTTACAGAGATGTTTGTTTTACTTTGTTTTAGAAAACCTGATTGTTTTACTTGGAATCTGATGTTTTAATGGTTAGTATTGATTTGCATTTGCAGTCTTTTGTGTTTGTCTTGGATTAGCAATGGATTGGAATGGTCATTATTTCATTCAGCTGCATTTATTTAGTTTTGTCATGTATTTTTACGACATCAGCAGATTTTGTAATTAAACCGAGAATGGCAGTTCCGTGGTATTCGTTTAGCCTCTTTCCATATAATAATATATGTGGGTTTGGTCACTGATGATAACATGCATGGAAAACAGAAGTCACCATGGGTGTACGAGGGAGTAGGAGTGTTTGATTCCATAAATCAGTAAGTTATATGTCAATGATTTGTTTTATGATGTACTGTTTTGTTGTAATCGCTTGTATTATATGTGTGTTTTATATGCTTTAGCCATTTAATTTAATCTGCCACTGCACACGATTAAAACATACCTGGTATAAGATATAAGACTATTTACGATGTTAACTTATAAACATGTTATTATTCATTATCTTATGATTGTTTATATTTATATTGTCATGACGCTCCGATATTATATCTACATTCGATTATGTTGAATATAGAGATATTGAAGAACACTGTGTTTGTTGTTTGAATTTTAACTGCTACATATGGTAATCTGGACATATAGACCCTCGCTTAGGAATTACAAATGTATTCCCATCTTAAAACCTCGAATGACCTAGAAAGCAACAATGGTCTCATTGATCTTAATTATCACACAGTTTCCCTGCTTAAAACATCACGTGATAGCCCACGTGGGAATAACAAACGTGCTAAAGTGCTGACGAGTTACCTGACGATAAAGAAATAGAAGAGAGTTGCTGACCATATAGACAATGAAGGAAAAAAAGTTTTGAAATAAAAGATTTTATGCTAACTTTATATGATGTATATATCTACAATTGTTTGAAATCAATTATTTATTTTTTCATCATTTTAATTAAGAAACCATTTCTCTTTAATCTGTTTTATTTTCGAAGTTGTTTTGTGAATAACATAGGCAAACTCTTTCTAATGAGTAAAGTTTAGTATATATATACTCATATGTAACACCATATGATGGAGTTCTGCTCGGATTGGTTACGTTCTCCATCATTGTTTGCCTTCTTACACAGCGATATTAATTTTATTGTCAATAAAATATTAATTTTTCATTTACTATCATGCTTCAATAAACCTGGGGCGGCCCCTATGGTTGTTTTACACGCGGACTCTTAGATTCACTGTGCAACATATCAGCACCTTATTATCGTAAATCATAATGGTGAAAACCCGTATAAAACCCTGTTCATACAGCGCTATCAGCGCTTTGATTATAATCGCTGTTATAATTATATTTTAATGTGATTTTATATTTACCCCCCCCCCCCCCCCAAAAAAAAAAACCCCGATAAATAACTGTTTAATTGCCCATGTGGGCATCGATTTTATTTTTCCAAACTTGTGCTTACTGGTATGTAATACATGTACTTTCTAAGTAGTCTAAAAATAAATGGTTAAATTCATGGGCATTGACATTTGCATCAGTTATTAGGAAAAAAAAATGAAATGCCGAAACTGTCAAACCAAGAAAGAGCAAGAGCGATTGGTCTAATTGAAGGTGGCGCGAGTTACAATGTTGTAAGTGTTCGTTTAGTTATTTTTTGCCAGTCATTATAATTTCGTTTTCGATCAGACTTTAATAAAAGATATTAAATATAACTTAGGCCATTTTCAGAAACCTGCAAACTTCGTTCATTTTCAGGTTGCAAGAATGCTGAACGTGCACCGCACATCAGTAATACGTTTGCTTCGTAATTACAGAACGACAGGCTTTGTCCGAGACCTGCCACGCCAGCCAAGAAGACGAGCTACTACAAGAAATCAGGACAGAAACACATTCTGAATGCACACCTTCAAGACAGGCGACGTCGAGCTACTGATACATCGAGGGTAACAGTTGGAACGCATGGTCGCCCTATCAGCGCCCCGACTGTGCGTAGAAGGTTGAGGGAAAATGGTGTACGCTGCAGACGCCCATTTCAGGGGATTATCTTAACTGATCAGTACAAACTAACCCGTTTACGCTGGGCTCGTCGTCACTGACGGATGACCAGAGCGGACTGGGCGGCTGTAATATTTACCGATGAATCACGCTTTAATTAATACGATAAAGATGGTCGTGTACGAATTTTGTTCTTAGCATTCCAAGGACGTTTTCAAGATTGGGGACCTTGACTTTCCTTTTATTAGTAATTGTATTTATCCGATAAATTTTGCGACTTTGTAAAGTGGGGGTTGAATCGAATAAAATACAAAATCTTCAAAATACGGAAATGTCTGTTCTTTGTTTTTCACCAATCACTGTCTAATATATTACTTTAACTGCCCTGAAAATTTCACGCAATTATCCTCAGTAGTTTTTAAATTATCGCGAAAAGGCTACTGGTAGCGTTAGAAAAGTTGTTAAGTGTATTTCAGTTATTTTCTTGTATTTTTTTTTTTTTTTTATTATTAACATGTTGTCCATAATCAAATATTGGAATAACGTTTATAATTTAGTAGTGACTAGGTATTTTGGATACGCTTTCAGTTCCTGAGAGTTTTATTTAATTTGAAAGTGAAAGAAATGAAAATACGCCAACATTGAAGAAATGGATAAAATTACAATCTAGTAATGATTATAAGATACCGTATATTCATATTACATATATACACATATAAACAATTGTAACTTATGTGAGACGTTAATTAATATTATAACGCAAACAATTAGCGATCATTTTTAGAATTTACAACCCTTGTCTACAAATATGGATTATGTTTGGAGGGAAATGTTTTTTTACAGTGAGTAAATTACTATACAAGAAAGAAAAATGGTGAAAAGATGAATTTATGAAAACGGTCTGATAAAAAATAAATGGCATCGAGCGTATTTATCTTTCATTTGCGGAATGACCGTATATCAAGTTACGCAGTATGAGAAAAAATAATACCTGCAAAGGAAGGCGAATATTTTTATCAATTTCTCTATTTTTGCAAAATCTCACCGGTATGAAGGTTTTGCCTTCACCCGTGGACAATGGTTTGTAGTTTTTGTATCGCTTCTAGTATGGGGTTGTATCCTGGTTTGCAGATGCCACTTTCGGTTTGACCCTTGGTGTGATAGGGGCCGCCAGTAATCTCCATCGAAGCTATCAGGTTTTTTAAAACATGTATTACATTACTACTTAAAATACAAATCATTATTTGTTTTTATACTACGCTGTAAATGATATCGGAAACAAATACGATGAAATAGGCAATTTAAACACGAGCTTGTCTACTCACTTGAAGTCTTCATGGGGTTTGTTTGGATATAATGGAAATGAAAATGTCGTAGATTCCTGCTCCCATTGCCCTGCTTCACTGATAGCAATAACTCTTTCTTTGAAAGAACCTTGAACAATTCTTGACAGATCTCGTATGGTTGCCGCACCGCCTTCATTGTAATCAGAGCTGAAGTATCCAAAGTAATGTAACCCTTCTCTTGCTGTAATCGTTCGCCGAGATTGATTTGTGTCGGAACGAAAGTCGGATCTATTACATCCCGGACCACACGGCCCAGTACCAAGAACCCAGCCTGTCGTTAACTTAATGTGTGCCTGCAAATTGCATGCGACTTGTATATTAGTATTAATGTCTAAATCTTATTTGTTAAATTACCCGTTGCTCATTCTAGTGTGCTAGTAACGAATAATAAAGTGAATATTAAAAACACAATAAAAATAAATTCAGGATGGGTATGTATTAATGTTCATATATATATTTTTCAGTACATAATTATGTTGTGTTTTAGCACTTTGTGCTTTTGTTCTATGTTTCTTGTTTGTGAAGTGTTTCCGATCAGTTTATTATGGCAATATTATCCATTCATTTGATTGTGTGCATATACTTTTTTTTGGGTCAGTACGAATTTAACTGAGCTTCATTGTGATTACAGCTCTCAACTGATATGAAATACGAGGATACCTGTTTCTCGCTTAACTTAAAAACAAGTGTCTCTTTTGGGCTCAAACTCACATGCTATGATTGACAGGAACCTAAACCACTATAACACATTTATGCGTATTTATAAATGGTACCTGTAAATTTTGAAAATAGGACATACTCAAATTTAGTTACTTACAAATATTTCGTTGCCTCTTTCTTCAAGGTAATATGTCACATATCCTCCTAAGAACTCAGGGGTTGAACACACAGTCCGTAAGAAGAAACAAAACAAAACCAGTACACAAACCGTCCTTACTATTTCCATTTTGAAATCTTAATGTTACTCTATTTTCATTTTTTTATCTTTGAAAATTGCAATTTTTTATTTTAATTTAAAAAAAAAATTGTCGGCAATTATTGGAAAGTAGATAAAATTTTAATTCAGGTAAACACATATGCCAATAGTCGATGTTTGGCTCTTGTTGGTAACAAAATTAATTAAAACAGAATTTGCATAAGGATTTTTATGCTTGCAATGTGTCTGACAGCATAGCAATACGCGAAGCTTATTGTAAAAGTTAGCATGTACATTTGGATTTATATGTTTGTTTTTTATTAAGCAAGATAATAATTTTATTAATGTAAACCTGCTATCACAGGAAATGTTGCTTTTAAAGATAAGCATTCTGCTCGGCCCTACGAAATTAAACGTATCGGATTTTGGTTGAAGTGGAAGTGAAGCAAATCAATATAATAGAAAAAATATATGGATACGTTAAACCCGAATATAATTTCAGAAATGCCAAAAATGTTTCGTGGAAGACCTCGAATCCCCCTAAAACCATATAATTGTTCGGTCTAGGCGCCAGCGCCACGTGAAAAGTTGTGCACTCTGCGGTAAGGGTGTTCTATCAAGTTAAACTAAATTTGAGTTCTAACACCAAGGATGTCTTAACAAATCTTCAAACTTCAGCTGATGAATACGTTATTGCATTTCATGAATTTTGCCAACCTGGTAAATTCGTTTTTGTTTTTAATAACGTACTTCTTTCACAAGTAGATACAATCTGTACTAGTGTCTTTATTATTATATCAAGACAAATTTGCAGGTATAGAAAATCGTGAGAAGCAGATTGATCAAAATATTACCATTATGTTACATTTTTTTGTTTGCTCTTTTTTATTTTTTTTTTATAATGTTTTTGATATGATACACACAAATCTAATACTTCGACTGTGTGCGTCCTTTTAAAAGTTTAAAAACTGTTAAAAGGTGAAGGTCAATCTATGACTGTCTCGTTTCAAAGTTTCAAATATGCGAATTTTGGATACATGGATATAGTTATTTCGCATCATATTAAAGTTGTTTTTTTGCCGATAAATCAATATGTGACAAAAATACCAAAACTAATATTCGAAACAACTTTTTAGGCTTTAAAAATGTTTCTTTCCACGTCCGATTTCAAAATTAATAACTTAATATATAATTCTTTGCATTTTCGTTATCTGCAAACGATACCCAATGATGCATACAAATGTAACATTATGGTCAATGGAGACAAAGAGTATTAACTTCATTGTGTTTCGGTATAATTAAATGTGCTATCATTTGCTACAGCTTGATTTGTTCATTTAAAGGCGGTATTTAAGTACTACTATGTTTCTTGATAAATTGATATTACCGGTTTGCTCGATACTTGATTATTTAAGTAGGTATGAGGTGTGGGGTGTTGTGATCGTTTGGCGTTGAATGTCTTTTTGAGTGTTTAAGCCTTCATCCTTTAAATTTAACGCACCACTGAATTTATATATTCTCAGATTAGGCAAATCGATATTGCTGACCAATCCTGACGTTTTAACGTTAATCATTTTTTTTTGAATTGCAGAATTGTGCATATCTCTTTAATTGAATCTTACTAATACACAACGAAAACATCTGGAACATGCTATGGTATGTGTGACTCTAAACGATGTTATCGTTTTATATGGCAGTAGTATGGTAAACTAAAAAAAGAGGGAAACCTTTAAAATTGTAATCAAACTCTTTTAGAAGACACAAGGAACATAAACGAATAAAAACTAAACGAGACGCATACAACACCAATCATCAACAAACATTACACAAGTATCATAGTATCGTCTTAGGTAAACGTAAAGTGGCACAGACCGTTAAGACAAGGTAACAACTCACTTTGCGTTCATAGGCATCTGTTAGTGTTGAAGTACGTATTGAAACTAACAAATTAAAAAGTGCAATTGTTGATTCCCATTTAGCGACACGTAAAATAAACAAATCTGTCGTGATGTAAATGGCTCCGGAATGAAAAATATATATGGAATAACTGTCAAAGATTTTTGAAGGATTTCAATTTTTGTTGAAATACGAAACAATATTGTTTGAATTTCAAATCATAATATGGCGTGTTTTGATAATGATTATACTCCAAGAGTTCTGGAATGTGGTAATCTCCATTCTTATGCCGCGTTTATATGACCAACATATGACCACGAGGGAAACATATTTACTTTGGCTAATTTCCACCTGGTATATTTTAAGATGCATTTATACGCTTATTGTATTTTGTTTAATACTTTCAAGTATATCCGATGGTTTGCATTAAAAACGCCATATAAAATACTGCTAAAGATATAATTACAAATAAACTATAGAGGAGAATACGTAAATACTTCTTATTGTGATTCCTCTATTGTGCAATTACATTGTTGTCCGAATGAAGTAAGGCCTATAACAGCTACTAGCCACTTTAGTCTGGAAGCCAGTACTTGCGTGAAAAGGCACGTGATTTACGTACCATTACTCCAGCAATTGTTGGAGACGACTTTCACTTATTGAACAAGCACTCTAGCAACCCAAAGAAGCAAGCCCGTTAACATTTAAAACACCGTCGCCTCAAAGGGAGACGTAATGTTAGTGTGCCGCCGAAGTTAAGGTTCTTAAAACACCATTTGTTACTGTATGCACACTATGTTCCGAATTAGTGTAACGGAGTGCTTGAAGAAGTTAGCACAAATGCTGCAGCTTGATGACTTCATTAAACGTGATCGTTAAGTATTTGGAAGTTTATCAACGAATTAGTATGTTTGATTTTAGTCTTCAAGTTTACTCATGATCCGATGTTGTTTACAAAATAGGGTTCTATAAATAAATGATGGAACAAGCCAGTTACACACATTGATGAACCACGTCTGGGTCATTCCCGTTTGTGGTGCCTCCCTGCTATATTCATAAATACGAGGACAAGTGTAAGGTGGATATATCATAGTTTATTCACCGCTTATTTATCACTGACCGTTCCGAGTTATGACCCAAACATTTATTGGCCATTTGATCATTTATAAGTTTTGTGGGTGTTGTCTTGTGGTATTGTGGCGTTCTGCATCTCATTGAATGTTTGTTATTCTTTTACCCCTTTTTTCTGTATTGTTGAGCGGAAGGCATCTATGATTTTCTCTTCGTGTTTTTACAAAGTAAACTAACAAACATTTGTGTACCACAATTTCAAGTAACTGCTCATGGCATGAACATATAGCATCCGTCAAACGAAATGCTTGGCAGCGTATATACTTAATGCAATGGTTCAAATATATCCTTAATCGAAAATCACTTAAAATGCTTTACACGAAAGTCATACTACTTTTGTTTGAATATGTAGATGTTGTCTATGATAATCATACTCAAGCTGACAAAGACAACGTAGAGAAAGTACAAAACAGGGCGGCACGAATTATCTGCGTTGCATCACGAAGTGTCTCCATATAAATTTTCTATACTAAAAAGGGACTTGAATCTCTAAAGGAAAGTAGGCTTAAGCATAAACTAACCTTATATATAATATATAAGGACAAACGCGTATACCGTCGTGCTCTGTGCACCGGAGGCAAATTGTATAGTTTTGCGCCAGACGAATGCAATAAATACATATCGAAAACCCGGTTAATTCTTTGTCACTAGTTATACATAAAATAATTGTACGATTTAACTGAACTGTGTCTTTTAGGTTAAAGATAAAAACAAACACATTTGCAAACGTTATTTTAATAATAACTAATACTACACTTACTGACAGTAATATACTTCTTGATTAAATGTTATCCTTTGTATTATTATTGTTTTATATTTAATGAAACATCACATCACATTGGTGCTTCAGCTACATTTCAGATTTTAGAGAAATAATAACTTGAATCAGACACCATACTATGTAGTTCAACATTATGTCACATATTCGACTTTCCAACGCTATTCCGCAATAGGTAAAAAAGTAGACATTGTGTATTTGGAGTCATTTGTGTCATGGTAAGATTCTCCTTGGTGTTAAAATCCCTTGCTTAAGTCGAAAATCAAATGTTATCCAACAATGGCGACCGCGGCTGGTCGGGTGCAGTTAGTGTTACACATATCCTGGTCGCAACATGACTTGCAGAATCCATCAGCGGATGCCACGCCCGGGCACTGGAATGTAAATGTCAATACGATATTATTTGTAAAAGTAAACGTTGAAAGCAAAGAACTGTAGAGAATAGAGCCTTCTAACGAATGCAACATAATTTAAAATATATCAAAAATATGCTTTTGTCTCACAAACGTTTGTGAAGAACTATACTATACTACGGAAAGGAAGAGGTTTTGATTTCAACATCATCTTTTTGTTTAAATTTAAACAAGGATACCTGGAAGTTCTTGCTCACGCTCTTTCCGTCGTAGTGTGTAAAAGGACTTCCGTAAATTGTGCAAATCTGTGTAACACAGGTGAACGTATATGAAAACCTTGCTACAAAAACCTTGGTTAAAGTAAACTCGCGCTCTTTATAATACTAGTTATCGTAAGAATTATCATTTTTTTACAATATTTACGGATGATATCAATTTAAAACAATAACGTTAAACTTTTTATCCCATGATGTTATTGCATATTTGAGGGACATCGTTTCTTTATGTCATTTAAGTTAACAATACGATAGCACAATTTTAGGAGCAACTGTGATTTTGCTTATTAGGGTCATGTTTCGACTTGTTCTTACTTCGTCCTTGGCGCAAGGGGCTATGTTTTTGCAGAGGGCCATGTTTTCCATGTCATCACAGTCTAGACACAAAGGTCCGCGGTCACTTCGAAGACCGTGTCCTACAATACAGATTAACCTTTACAAAAAGAATATATCAACTAATGTGTGGAGAGATGTCTTTGAAGACACAAAGTAATTGATGTTTTGGTATTACAACTTTAATTCAATGGGCAAAGAACACCATTCATGCTTTCTGTCAATGTTTGATTGAGACTGTTCATTCACAGAAAAAGAATACAATGATACCAACGCCCTATAGCACAGTCATAGTATTTTATAATAAGTAATTCTCACCCATTACGCTACATCCTTGGTGGTTGCAGAAATCCGAGGCACAGCAATGAGTACAGGTGTCACCGGAAGACCCGGACACACAAACCTTCATGTGTACAAATACAGGCTGAGATGAAGTTCTTACACAAATTATGTGCACACTTTTTTAACGTGTTTATGCCGAAGTCAAGTAAAGTTTAAATGTCAATGGTTATTTTTTTATTATCTGACTTGTTTAGTGTTGCAGCAACTTGTGCTGTAATGCAGAGTTATTCCAGCAGTACTTACATTGGCTTTTAGACATCCTGTATTATATCTCCGAGATCCATCAGATTTTTTATACGTTTCAGTTACACAAACCTAAAATGGCAGATGAAATTAAAATACTTGAATCGATTACGTTGGTCCGTATAGCTTATTTGAATATTTTACAGGAGTTAGGGATGAAACATACATCTTAACGATCATGCAATACGACGCTATCATATTGTAAAATCAAGTTTATGCAGTTCTGTGAATGGTAAAAATCAGTTAATTACCACATTTTGATTTCTTAGTCAAAAGACAGGAATTTGTATGTCTTATAAATAAAAACATCATGGCGCATAATACAAAATCTGTGTATACATAATAAGTATATCAATGCTTATACAATAAAATAAGAATCTGAAATGTATAATTTAAATGTAAACGCACCTCATCTGACTGACATGTAGTTATAGAAGTGCATTTCTCTGCCATTCCGAGATGAGCGCAAGAAAAACACGTGGGTCCGTTACCTGACACAAAATCAAGAACATTTTAAACTAAGGCAACGGTTAACACTGCCCAACATCAATTGCAAACATTGATGAATTCCGTTACGGTTGCAAGTAAAGGAAGTTTCCAATCCCATGAACAATTACTCATCTTTTATGAAACAAGATACGACATGTTAGCTTACCATCAGAGCAGACGACGCCGGCAAATCCAAGTGGACAGTTACAAAGTGAACGAATTTACCCGGTCTAAACATACACCTCCGTTTTTGCATGGTGAACTCGCACACTCGTTTATTTCTGGCATAAAGTAAACATTAAATGAACAAAGGATAACAATGACTACCATCGTCTTTATGTGTAATGAAATGAACATTATTTATATGAAAATTATAGGAACAAATCCAGTAATCGAAAGTTTTAAAAATGTAACTGACTACCAATGTGAGGAAGCAGAATTCTCACTTGACAACAAATGTTAACACTCACGGTTAAATTAACACAACAATCTTGCTTAACGGCAATCGAATAAAAAGAACAAAAAACAGCAACCAATCGCACGCCAATTGATTTCAGATTTCATGCAGTATAATGTTTGTCATTCGTAGTGTTGTGCATTTTACTTTGATAATATTTATCTTTTACCTTTTTTCTTTATTTAGGATTGTTGGGATTAGAGTGAGGTTTGTGCACGTAAACTGGTTTAACACCCCAGTAAATTTAAATGTATATATGCACTGTGCTGTTTGTGGTGTTTTGTGCTGTTCTTTTTTGTTTCTTGTTTGTGATTTTTTGTTTTTGCGTTCTATGCCTTTGGCGTTTACCCAGTGTCATTAAACCGTGTTTGTGTTTAAACCTTCTGCTACTGAGCATGTTTCTGTAGTTTTTCACATAAGTATTGAGAAGATTCAAACTCGAAGTGGAAACGGCGGAACATGATATCGTAATAGGCGTTTAAGGGTTAAATAAATGTCCGATAACACAGTTGAATATATCTGATTGACATGCATTTTCTAAAATTACCAAAGTAGGTCTGAAGACAAGACCTGGGAAAATGTGCGATTAGTCGCAAAACAGTGTAGGGCCGGTCGGATAAAATAAGGCCGATCAGGCTAGTGGTCGGGTAGAATAAAACAAAATCTTTTAATAACTCAAAATCGATGTTTACCTTGCAGGAGTCCTCGAAAAGGTAGTTTTTAGAATTTCAGATTTTTAGTACCAAGTCCCAATATAATAAGTCTCCTGTTTATTAATGTTTTCGAAAGTTTTACCAAATGGGTGGTTGTCTGCATCAACCATTCTAAATTTGTATAATATTGTTGTCAAAAGTATTAAATCACGAATGACAAAAGCTATACGACAAGGTCGTACTTTTTGAACGCCGCAATCAAGTGCGTACGGCAAGGGAGGTCTTAATTGATTGATATACCGTTCAGAAAGAAATATAAAGACCCGATGCGTTTTGTTGTGTCAGTTACATCAAAATTGTTCACATCTTGTGGTCGTGTGTTTTTTTGCTCATTTTCAAGTAGTACAGTAATTTCTGATAATGCGATTGGCAAGCACTATTGAACGAAACCATGTTTAATCTTGCCTGATATCATACGCATCAAAAGCTAAATGATTATTTAAACAAACAAAAACATTTTTTTTTTAAAAACATCTATGTCAGTTTTTGTCTAATACACTGATACCCTTCTCCGAACTTTTAGTGAAGATAAATATGAAAACACTGTTGGCAAAACGACTACTAAGGAATACATAATCAAATGTAATAATGTACACGCTGCAATTAAATATACAGTGAAAAGCCTAGTAGTCAAACATTTAATACTTACTCTGTTGATAGGCACAAGGTCTATGTCATAACACACACACAAAATACAGAAAACCCGCTCATTATCTAGTATTGTTTTATCTAAAAATATTAAGATAACGCATTTGAACGGTAAATCAAACACGATTTCATAGTAACAAGCTTGTACTGCAGGTGTTATCCAATTTATTTGCGCATAACACTTGTCCAAAAATACAAGGGCAATAAGTCGTTGATACTTACTTGAACTACAAAGCTTTCCACTGTATCCAGGCTGACATTGGCACATAAATGTTGCCAATCCATCAACGCAAGTACCATTATAAGCACATGGGTTTGACAAACACTCGTCAATATCTGAAGGCGGACATAGTCTGAGTTTTAATAATTCATTAATGATCACCTTTTGTATGACTTCGTCGTCAACACTCTAAACTATTTGCTTAATATCGGTAAAGAACCAGTCAATTTTTGGTATTGTTCCCAAACGTTTGTTTTTCATATAAGGGCATAAATAGGGATAAAATTTTTATGTACCATGTTCGCATCTGGTTCCATCAAATCCCTCAGAGCAGCTACACGTTAAGGTGTCTTCATGGGAAGAGCAGGTAGCTCCGTTTAAACAAGGCATGGATGCACAAATGTCTTGACCTGAAATAACAAAAAAACATTACAAAGAAAGAGTATTTGAAATAAGAATAATATAGAGGAACAACAATAGATCAGACGCTTACTCATTTCGCAGTACTTCCCGGTTAAATGCGCTGGGCAGATGCACAGAAACAGAGAATGATGGGAGAAACATTTTCCATTTACGCAGGGATTGGAGAAGCACGGGTCCAGCACTGAAATATTGAAACAAAATACTAACGCATGTGTAATTTGATTGTTTATGCCTCTGTAACGGCTTGAGTTGCTAATACGAAAGTATCTTAAGGAATATGCAACAAATTATTGAGATAACCTGAATAAGAAATAAGTTGAAAAAGTATTAGTTCGTGGCACAAATATTATATGACCACAATGAAGGGTGGCAGAAATACTTACAAAATAAGTTTTTTTATCATTTATATCATGTGTAATTTATTCGAATTGGTCAACATATAATTTTTTCCCACAAATATTTTAACATACTGTTTTCGCAATGGTCACCATCAAAGCCCTGCACACACGTGCACGTGTAACCGTTTACGTCATCCGAACATGATCCGCCATTCAAACATGGATTTGACAAACAATCATCAATTTCTGCAAATTGATTAAGTGTTCGTCGGTCAACTATTTTTATACATTATTGAGATATATGAGTATGAAATGCGTCTTACTGTTGTTAACTAGTCTGTACTTCATTTTGATTTTGTGATAAGCACACTTTAACAGTTACTTACCTGTTTCACATAATATCCCTGCATAGCCATGTTTACAATTGCACACGAAATTGTCAACGTCATCTTCACATGTCGCCCCATTCTTGCAAGGAGATGAACTGCATTCGTCTTGATCTAAGAATTGGATACAGGGATGTGCAAGAAAGTATTTTTCTGTCCTAAAAAGCTATATCAATATCACTCTTAAATAACACTGAACCGCTTTATATTAACACAAACTGGTACCACTAAAAGCGAAAACAATATCTTCATAATACACAAGCGCTAGTTTTGTTACGGCATTGATGTTAATGGTTAAAAAATAACTGTAGATCAGAGTGTATTCATAACTATATAAATCACCTATCTGGCAGTTTTGTCCTCCATAACCGGCATGACAGACACAGAAATATTCGTTTTGATGGACGTAACACACTCCGTGAATACATGGATTGCCTTGGCAACCGTTTACTGTAGCAGATACATGTACATAACAACGTTTATATTGGATGAAATTTAAAAGAAGAATCTATTTGCGTAAAGTTTAAGAACAGAGATACGAAAAGAATAAATTTACAATTATCTGTAGAAATTTCATCATAAAGTAACAATTTAAAAATATCATCTAGATTGATAGTGGTTAGACTACAGTTTAGAAACTTTTGAATTGTGTTTTATAAACCGCAATTGTGAAACTTGACTTCTTACAAGTTCCGGATGACGTAGTTGAAATCGACGTTGTAACTGGTGTTGTTGTGACAGGGGCAGTTGTCGGTTTTGGTGCACATGATCCATCAGCAAAAGAGATGTCATCCAAAGCAATGTCTCCAACGTAACCGTCACCAACACTGCCCTCAAAAACGATCTGGAGAACATATGCAATTCGACTGTTTTAAATATTTTCACTTCAAGTAATACTTTAAAATTGTCAAAACACAGGCATGTTTCTAATGGCTTGAAACAGAAAAAAGCAACAGCTTATGTTTCGTTATTACTGTAAAACCTTTTTTGATTTACCTTAAGATCTGAGTGAGGGATGATTTGTACTTTAGCAGACCGCCAAACTGGCCCATGATTCCCTCTCGAAGACCAAACGCGTTTTCCTGGGATGTGTGTACCATTTACAGACTGTAGATAAACGTTCAGAGTACCTATGCTAGCGCCAAACATGTTGTACCAGAAATGAAGACAATAAACCTGAGCATCACTGTAGCTTATCACCGGACCGACAAGCCATGCGGTCTCGTTAACAATTCTCGAAGCACTTGTTTCGATATAAATGTAAGTCCCTACAAAACAAATTCATGTAATGAAATATATTTATTATATATTCAATCAAGGGTATTCATCAAAGAAAAATCGGTATGGTGAAGGTTTTGTTTACGAATAAGTAGATAGCAAAACGATTAACTATCACTGTGTTCGTTTCATTCCAAAGGCGTGTTTGGGTCAATAAGACTAAGTCTCTTGGTATTCTACAGAACATCTCACATGTGTGTACTATTAAACGTGTAAGACCCTACTGCCACTTACATATTACATTAATTGAACTGTTGCACGTTTTGTCTGAATCAACATTTGTTTTGAACTTTTATTGACATATTTGATGTATACCAATGTTTTCTTTATTTCTCTCAGTAACATAGCATATGTAGCTTATATTCAAAGTTATTGAATCACATTCACATCATTTGCAGCGCCATATTAAGACATTTACTATGATTGATTTTGAATATTTAAAAAATGAAGCCTTAATAATCTTGGTTTATTTATAAGTTTATAAGTAAAGATGCCGGGTACAACACCTTTACGTGTGTATTGGTATAATAACAACAATACATTGCACCGATTGTTCGGAACTTTGTTCAAGCTAACAGCGAAATTTATGACATAGTTGCAAACTTTTAAACGTGATTTATTTGATGATCTCCTCACATACTTAAATATAAACAAATATAACTGAAACCCTCAAATTGTTAGAAATGCATTAAGTTAAAAACGCTGTTAACTATCACAAGTTCTGCTCAATCGGCCCATTATTATGTTATTTCTTCCAGGTTATGGTTCGCAGCAATTCGTTACCATGTGTCATTTAGTCCTTTTTTATCTTGATAGCATGGGGAATTTGGCCGCCAAGTGATGTAGATGAACATTTATAGAAATCATTTTTTCTTTTCTGAAACAACAAAACTATCATGAACGAGTTTCCTCCCACTTCAGTACGAATCATGATTACTGTTATAAATACCTGGCAGTATTGACAAGACACTGCCTATTAGCATCTAACATATTTGTAAATTCGCTAGAAGTACAAAGGTAAAACCATAGCATAGTTTTAGCCAATCTTTTAACGACACTGACATACAATGGAAACCCAATAATTGATATATAATTATTTATTACATACCAGATTGTCTCGATAAACAACGGACGTACATTGTGTCTTTAAACAGTTCCTGTAAAATATAGTTTTGTGTATACATTAACTGTATAGTGTAAGGGAAACTTAGTAACGAATATTAAGGTGCATATAATTTCACTTAAAACCTTCTCGCTTTGAGGACTCGATGTGTGAGGAAGAAAACATTTGCGTTACCCCATTCAAAGTATTATAACTAGATGAAACAGAAAATCAGTCCATCTTCCGAACAAAATGCGTTCATATGTAATTAGGAATGTACTTACCCATGTTTTCCGTTAACATACGTTGTGTGGCATATTCAATCTACTGTAATCAAGTCTATTTGTTCATTTCAAAAGTAACATCACCGCATTTGATATATATCATGTCACTGTTTACTATGCATGCCAAGTAAGGTAAACTAAAAGACCTGCCAAATACGGCATATTCAAAGGACCATACACTATATTCTATTTCATTTTTTATTATACCTGCAAAGTACGTCTGTTTTCAAAGGACAGAATATACATATTTCACTGTTAACTATACGTTCCTTGTACGGTAATTTCAATAAGGGCATACAATAGCTATCTTGTCACTGTTGACTTTACCTGCCAAGTACGGTAGTATCAAAGGGGTATATAATAGCTACTATGCCACTTTATGCTGCCCATGCCAAGTACGTAATACTCAAAGGAGCATACTTTACGTACAATGTCACTGTTTACTATACCTGCCTTGTACGTTACACACATAGGAGCATACGATACGTACAATGTCGCTGTATACTATACCTGCCTAGTACGTTATACATATTGGAGCATACGATACGAACAATGTCACTGTATACTATACCTGCCTAGTACGTTATACACATAGGAACATACGATACGAACAATGTCACTGTTTACTATACCTGCCTAGTACGTTATACGCGTTGGAGCATACGATACGTACTATGTCACTGTTTACTATACCTGCCTTGTACGTTATGCACATAGGAGCATACGATACGTACAATGTCACTGTTTACTATACCTGCCTATTACGTTATACACATAGGAGCATACGATACGTACAATGTCGCTGTATACTATACCTGCCTAGTACGTTATACACATTGGAGCATACAATACGTACAATGTCACTGTTTACTATACCTGCCTAGTACGTTATACACATTGGAGCATACGATACGTACAATGTCACTGTTTACTATACCTGCCTAGTACGTTATACACATTGGAGCATACGATACGTACAATGTCACTGTTTACTATACCTGCCTAGTACGTTATACACATTGGAGCATACGATACGTACAATGTCACTGTTTACTATACCTGCCTTGTACGTTATACACATAGGAGCATACGATACGAACAATGTCACTGTTTACTATACCTGCCATGTACGTTATACACATAGGAGCATACGATACGTACAATGTCACTGTTTACTATACCTGCCTAGTACGTTATACATATTGGAGCATACGATACGAACAATGTCACTGTTTACTATACCTGCCTAGTACGTTATACACATTGGAGCATACTATACGAACAATGTCACTGTATACTATACCTGCCTAGTACGTTATACACATTGGAGCATAAGATACGAACAATTGCACTGTATACTATACCTGCCTAGTACGTTATACACATTGGAGCATACGATACGAACAATTGCACTGTATACTTTAGTCGCAAAGTACGGGATACTCAAAATACCATACGGCACGGACAAAGTTACTGTCAATCTCGCCTCAAACATAAATGAAGCAACGCCATTAGTGCAGAACTGGTCACGCGGTGACCCCATATCTTTCCATATTGGGTCACCAAATTTATATCATGCCAAAATGGCGTCTATTTTACGATTCCAATGAATTAATCAAACATTAAAACATGTAAACAGGTTGTCGACGTACGTTACGGGGTTAGTATGTAACCCGATATGGGATATACGGGGCGCATGAAACCATATTCGGAACCATGGTTCCAGTGGAAACCATGGTTTTCTTTGCCCCGTATATCCCATATCGGTCACCTTCTTACCCCGTACCTTATGATATTATACCTGCCAAGTACGTTATGGTCAGAGGAGCATCCAATACGTACATGTCACTGTATACTTTACCCACCAAGTACGGTATAGTCAAAACACCTTACGATACGTTTAATGTCACTGTATACATTACCCACTGTCACTGTAATCTTTACCTGCCAGATACGGTATATTCAAAGGAGTATGGTAACGAACTTAAGAGGAGCTTTTCTGGAGCAGACCCTATGGCACAATCTCCACCTAGAAATAAAATGTTCACATATTGGATGTTGTTTTTTTTTCAAAATAAAGGATTAACTTTATTTATTATTTTTACTTCTGCAGGAGAACAGTCAGTAGACACTTCAAATGTTTACATTATCAATACTGTCGAAATTGTCAAGATATTGATAAGACAATCAATACAACATATACAAGAGTAATCTGACAAGGCATGATAATGCTAGTACAAAACTGAAGGATTGCTCAAACAATCAAAAGCCGGTAATCTTTTGTCAGCAAGGATAAATTAATATGTGTGCATATTCCCGTACTTATTTACCAAGTAAGATAACAATAAGCACGGTAATCCGATATGAAAGTCATGGCTTATCATGTCAAATCTATGTCCATGCACTAAGGCTACAGGGGATGACAAGCACATTCCGGAGCTCGTGCATTTTAAATAGAAACTTTATAATTATCTTAAATTATAACATGTAACAAAAATAACCTAAACATAGCAGATTGAAGTTGAAATGTAAATTAAATTTGAGCTAACGACTGTTCAGACTTTTTGCAGTTAATTCATGATAACGTAATGATGACATAGCAGTTTCAAAGAATATTCTACTTAGAAAGTGAAAACCTTGATATTGTTTTGCTACTTGGTATAAACAGAATGATTCTATTTCTATTTCACATTCAGCCCTGTTTATTGTGGAGCACTGGAGGCGGTGATAACCTCAAGGATATAGTGTAACATACCTATTTCACATTCTCCCCTGTATTATGTTGAGCACTGGAGGTGCTGATAACCTCACGGAAATAGTGAAACATACCTATTTCACATTCTCCCCTTTATATTGTTGAGCATTTGGGAGGCTGATTACCTCACGCACATAGTGAAAATACATATTTCACATTCACCCCTGTATATTATGGAGCACTGGAGGTACTGATAACCTCACGGACATAGTGAAACATACGTATTTCACATTCACCCCTGTATATTGTGGAGCACTGGAGGTGCTTATTACCTCACGGACATAGTGTTACATACCTATTTCACATTCACCCCTGCATATCGTGGAGCCCTGGAGGTGCTTATTACCTCACGGACATAGTTTAATAAACGTATTTCACATTCACCCGTTTATATTATGGAGCACTTGATATGCTGATGACCTCACGACCAGAGTGTAATATACCTATTTGACATTCACCCATGTATACTGTTATGCAATTGAGTTGCAGATAACCTCGAGGACATAGTCTTACATACATATTTTCCATTCACCGCTGTATATTATGGAGCAAATCAGGTGCTGATAACCTCACGGACATAGTGTTACATACCTATTTCACATTCACCCCTGCATATCGTGGAGCCCTGGAGGTGCTTATTACCTCACGGACATAGTGTTACATACCTATTTCACATTCACCCCTGCATATCGTGGAGCACTGGAGGTGCTTATTACCTCACGGACATAGTGTTACATACCTATTTCACATTCACCCCTGCATATCGTGGAGCCCTGGAGGTGCTTATTACCTCACGGACATAGTTTAATAAACGTATTTCACATTCACCCGTTTATATTATGGAGCACTTGATATGCTGATGACCTCACGGCCAGAGTGTAATATACCTATTTGACATTCACCCATGTATATTGTTAAGCAATTGAGTTGCTGATAACCTCGAGGACATAGTGTTACATACATAGTTTCCATTCACCGCTGTATATTATGGAGCCAATCAGGTGCTGATAACCTCACGGACATAGTGTTACATACCTATTTCACATTCACCCCTGCATATCGTGGAGCCCTGGAGGTGCTTATTTCCTCACGGACATAGTTTAATAAACGTATTTCACATTCACCCGTTTATATTATGGAGCACTTGATATGCTGATGACCTCACGACCAGAGTGTAAAATACCTATTTGACATTCACCCATGTATACTGTTATGCAATTGAGTTGCAGATAACCTCGAGGACATAGTCTTACATACATATTTTCCATTCACCGCTGTATATTATGGAGCAAATCAGGTGCTGATAACCTTACGGACATAGTGAAACATACCTATTTCACATTCACCCCTGAATATTGTGGAGCACTGGCCGTGCTGATGACCTAACGGACAAAGTGTAACATACCTATTTCACATTGTCCCCTATATATTGTTGAACATATGGGAGGCGAATAACCTCACGGCCAAAGTGTAACATACCTATTTCACATTAACCCGTGTATTTTATGGAGCACTGGATGTACTGATAACCTCACGGACATAGTGTAACATACATATACCGTTTGATGAAAAATTCAGGTCTGGGAATATAACATAATCAGAAGCGTTTTGAGTCTTGTATGAAGTTATGAACAAAACTAAAGATTTTTTAGTTGATCTCGTTGTTAAGGGTGGGATCACCATTGAGAATGATATCAATGTCAACACGTGTGATTCTAGACATATCACGAATTAAAGTTTGTCGAATATCCGTGTACAAGGGACAATGCAGGAAGAAGTGAGTGCTGCTTTCAACTTCCCCACATTCGCATAGATATGCGTGGAGTACTTGATGTGCTGATGACCCCACGGCCAGCGTGTAACATACCTTTTTCACATTCACCCCTGTATATTGTAGAGCAGTGGAGGTGCTGATAACCGCGCAGACATAGTGAAACATACCTATTTCACATTCACCCGTGTATATTGTAGAGCAGTGGAGGTGCTGATAACCGCGCAGACATAGTGTAACATACCTATTTCACATTCACCCGTGTATATTGTAGAGCAGTGGA